>NC_057947.1:23481652-23781652 GCF_018555375.3 Anguilla rostrata
GAAACCAGGCAAATCAGTGCTATCAAGATGAAGACGAGAAGACCTGCAATGTAAAGAGAGAGAAGGTTTAGTGTTTTTAATAATAGTTGAATAATTGAAGAGACTCTGAAATAATAAAGTGTAGAAACCAACAGTCGCATCTGGTAATATGTTGATACATTTATATTTTTGTGATTGTTGTTATAAAATAAAAATAAGGAAGATCCAGCACTAGCCATGAAAGCAGAGTTAATAAATTCAGTTGTGTTACAAGTAATAAAGAAAAGGTCCCCATATGTTATATGTTTCAGTTGAATTTGTTACGCTGAAGTGATATATGTATATATGAGCCCATATGTATATGTATACAAACCATTTCGGTTCGCCAGACTCCATTCTTTTAAAATTTAGGAAAACCACAAAAATATGTGCAAGGGCGAAATCCACAGAGCTACACTTATCACATAAAGCATGGATATATTTTACTGAGTTTGGCTATTGAAAAGTGCAGCCAATGCATGAACTTTTATTGAATTAGCCAAAATATGTGAAATTTACGAAGAATGTATTGTTTTTTCTTAGACCTGCCATATATCTTACACAGCCCGAACTCATTCTTGGGCCGTAATTCTTTGGAGGAGTAGTTCAATGCTCAAACATATTTGAAAAGGGGTCAACAAATCTGGTGAAGCCTGGCGTAAAGACCTGTTCGTTTCGCTCATATGAGCACCAGCACTTCTTCTAGCATTCATGATCGCAGTCTCTCCCACTCCATCTTCCCCCACTCGAGTCCGGATCACAGTCTCCAACCACATCATGCGGCTGTCCAGGTTTTATTCCCATCTCATCCAGTCGCCCTGATTCCTGCAAATATTTTTATTTTCACGTCAAGCACCGACCACATCCGTTGTTATGTTTTTGCTTGAAATACACAACATTATGTCTCTCCTTTCTAATATGTGAGTGAGCAATTAGATTGTCACTGTCTGCAACTCAGTAGGCTAGCATGTGATTATGTGATGCCTTTTTTTCCACTCTTTTATTAACAAAAAGCCATTTGAAAATGCCAGTCATGGTGGGTGTTTTGGCAATCTCATTTGGTTTGGTACGACGTTCCTCTTTAGGTCTACCTGCTGACTTTACTTTTACAAAGGCTATTGCTTCAGAATGATTGTGGCAATGTTTTCACAATTCAATTTTTCAATTTATTTTGGCTATTTTCAGCTGGAATTATGCTACTGTATTTCCAGCTGCTCCATACATTTAATGAATTAAATGAACCATGCTGTGCTAGCCTTGTAAGGCTCTTCGAATAAGAGTTACTGGCAATAAAATTGATACATTATGTGTGTTTGATGTGATATATAAAGCCCACACACTTTCCAGAATGAAGCAAAAATAAGGAAGGCCTCTTGAGCATGATTACTGAACAGTGGGCTTCAAGAACAATCTTGTGTCTATAACCTCTGAGGTCTCCAGCAGCTGTGGGAGCTGTTTCTCCCCTGTCCATCGTATTTCATCTGAGATTTAAGCAGAAACTCGGAGCCTTTTCCCTCTTCCTTCCCTCCTCTGTGTGAGTGGCTCGTGTGCCGGCACGTCAGTGTCCTGGCCGATTTCTCCGCCCGCAGAGAGAAGCTATAGAGAAGCGGAGGCGGTGTGTCTCCATTTCAACAGATCTCATGTTGGCTCAGCAACTACAAGACCTCCCGTTACCCAATCCGGCCTTTCTCTCAGGGACATTAGTCACCGTGGAAATTTAGCTAACCGCAACAGAAATGAAACATCGGCAAAGGAATTCCCTGTTCAGGTCACTTTATCCCAATACCACAGCCATGTGTTGGAGAATAGAGGGAGAAATTAAGACGTATTTCCCTTTTAAACAATATCTTTCAGCCACTGGCAGTGGAATATCATTTATTTTCCACAGATGACTCACCGACTTCTGACCAACAGATGCGGTTTCTTCTAGTGATTCGTTTAAACATACGAATGATGCAGAGATACGATTCTGAGCAATCCTCGTAATTCACAGAGTGCTGGTTGAACACTGAGAACCTGCATCTCATCTGGGATTCAGATGACAGAAGGCTTCCCTTTTGGGAGTTATGGGTGGTCTTGTGTTGACAGTAAACTCAGTAAAAGCAGTAAATATGGTAATTGTAAAGCATGTTAAGATGAGTGCTTATGTGCAGTACATATCAATAATATGCCCTACCTCCATTGCTCCTGGCATCTCTGCAAAATGAAAAGGAAACATCAGCTTGCAGTCCACATTTCAGAGGATGTGGGGACCTCCTGAATTTTGGGGGGTTGTTGCAGTGATACGACTCGTGGACAAAGGCCTTTCAAACATGGAAAAGATATAATAAGAAAATAAGTTGCTGAAAATTGTATAAATTGCTTCCTAGGACTTCACAGACCAACATTAATGACCTTCATTCACTGGTTTTGGATCAGAATTGACATAATTTATGATATTGAACTATTTTTTCCATCAGTCAGGATTCCAACTGGCTAAGCCCTGGAGAGCTGTTTTTTGTGGTTTTGTTTCAATCAGCAGCCAATATAGGCCTTGGAAGCAGCATTGTGTAATATTTATTCAGTGAGTTACTGAAAACCAGAAGGCACTGTGGCCCTCCAGACTAGAGTTTGAGATTCATATTGTAGATCTATGAGTATTTACAGTAGGCACATTCATCATGCATTAGACAGTGTTTTATAATGATTTCATAATCAAGTTTCAAGTTTTTACTGTTTGAGGGTATCCTATTATCTCTGCTTCTGTGGCCTACACGGACATATATCGCCCAAAGCATGCCACTCTTAAGTTTTTTTTTAATCTAATGGATATTGTGTCACACACTAATCAGCGGACACCAAATTCTTCAGAAAAAAGAGAGAAAGAAGAGGGACAGAGAGCACAAAATAATGAAAATAATGATACATAAATACAAAGAAAAAAAAAGAAAATGACACTAAAATGTAGATATTAAGGTCTACACATATAAATATACTGTACTTCCTCTTTCAAATGTCCTTCCAGATGAACTATAAAATTGAACAAGAAAAATGAGTAATTTGCTGCAAACAAAGACCAGATTTTTGGATTAAAATAAATATTTCAGAATTTAACTATTTCCAACTCAGAGGAAGAGGAATTGTATGGTATGCTGATTTGACAGGTTTTGAGTGAATTAAGTGAAGTTACAAAAACAGTAAAAGAATGATCAATTTCCTGCTGCAAAAAGAGAGAAAATAAGAGAGCATATCACGAAATAATAGCCAATTGGTCCCCCATTGCACAATACCAAGTGCTATAATGTGGCTGGCTATATTTTTGCAATGATTATCAAGTAGTTTTATCTGACAGTCTGTTAGTTTTAATTATGCAGCCACCTTGAATGGGGGACAGAAGACATAGACATATTTTTCTAAGCAGGCTTTTTCTAGCTATTTTCCTTCAAGATAAATCCCTCTTTGTCAAAGATACTTCAGTAAGCTCCTGGGGCTGGTTAATAAAGCACAGGCATTTCAGTTTCCTATGAGCCCCTGTGACCCCTTAATAAGTAACCTAAACAAATACTATAAATCACCTGAAGACAAGATATATGGCCTTGCCAACATGCGCCCTATGTTTGAATTCCAGGGAACCAGCAGACAATAAATCTTTTCAGAATGTAATCAAGGATGCTTTGTAGATATTTGCTCTTAAACACTCAACTTGAATCAGAGATAACATGCAGTTATGGGGGTGCACACAGGCTTGACGTTTGTGGTGACAAATTTTGATTGCTGAGTGTGTTATTTTTGATTTATTTAAAAAATATATTTTCACTACATTTATTAGCTGTTAGAAATAAATAACCTGAGTATGCATCTAAATGACTTTCAACAATGACTTTCTGTCACTGTACTACAGTTCTTAGCCAAACGTTTCTCATTGTTGTTAGCATTATAACTTGAAATTATTTGTCCTTGTCATCCCATGTCATTTTTTTCAATTGTGCTCTTTTTCAGAATGCAGAATATTGCTGTCTAATAAATGAAGCTCATTGGGTGATATCCATGAAGGAAATTAAATAAGTTAAAGCAATCTGCCAAATCAAATTTTTAAACAGTATTTTATTGTAGTAAATACAGATTTATTTAGTGATACCATGTGGCCAAAATGGATAACTCAACTGCATGGTGTACTGAGTGCTCTGCTCCCTTTAAGTCTTGCTGTACATTGAGCCCAGATGCACTGTTAACCAAAGAAGGTATTTTTTCAAATTTAATGGACAGATTTGAAAGGTCATGGCTGCAGTCCATCGTTACACAAAGCCTCTGATTTAGGACAACATATCAACACTCCATTTTGAGAAGTGCATTGTTGGCAAAGACGAAGTAAACAATCACAAAAAGTTCCTGGTTTGTGTACAGCTGTATCTGCCCCCCACCCCCACCCCAATGGCTCTGATCCATCTGTACAAAGCCAGTCTGGATAGTTAGTACTGAATAAGAGTGAATGGCTCCATTTCTGGGATATCCACCTGGGCTATTTCCTCTGGACAGAGTCTAGTACATTTAGCGGTGAGGGCTCAGGTACTACCTGGATTCCCTGGATTTGAGCCACGTTACTACGTACAGCCTATCAACAAATCTATTGTGAAATATGAAAATAATCTCCTGTGAGTTCAGTATGAAACATATAATAACAGTATGAAACTCTACACAAGTATTTATAACCGAACTCACAATGGGTGAATAGTGCATATTGATTTTCAGTGGACAGTGTACTTTGAGAGTCTCCAGACCTCTCTGCTCAATGTGTAGCCACATCTAAAAAGGAATGTGATTCTACCTCTGCAGTAATATCCTGCTCTTTATTCTAGGTAGAGCAGGACATTCCTGGGTAAAAGGACATATGGAAAAAATATTTTGAAATGGCTGTTTTGGGTAGCAGAGCACCCCAAGCATGTGGACAGAATGTCTCATGTGGCCCGGGTGTTTAAATGAAGCGGCTCTAAAGGAATTTACACACAGACAGGCTCAAGAAAATAAACACAGGACTTAATTCAATGTGCATTTAGTAGTGTAAATCTTACACTACAAGATAATTAAAAGTGAAATTAAAGAATATTACCCTTTCAAAATCTACAAATTACCAGGTTGTTATTAAAATTGATTATTCTTTTGTGGGCGGGAAGGAGCCAGACAGTTCCCATGTGAAAATATGAAAAAATAAATATATAAATATGAAAAATAAGATAATGCTTCTCAAGAGATTTCATATCTTTCCTCTGGAAAACTGTAATTTCCTCCCATAAAATCATAATGAGGTCAATATGTTAGTCATCAACAATTTAAAAACAAGACATTAATGCCCATTATTTTAAAAAACAAGTTGATGGGATTTAATGGGATTTAATGTAATTCCTCAAAAGAGAACATCACCTTGATGGAGTGAATATAATAATATGCTTTCATTTGCATTAATTTCAAAATTAGTCCCTTGTGAGTAAGTATCATTTTGCACCCCATCAAATGTACTGAAAATATTCGAAATAAGTGCAATCTAACATGAAATTCCTCAAGATTCCTATTAACTTGTTAATATTCCCACCTGGGAGACTGATCATTTTCAAATAAATGTGCACATTTTGGTGCCAGAATTTCACATCATTCAAATGCAGGAACAGATGAGCTGTTCAGGGGCTGTGTACTTTTTCCACTCTGGAGACAAGCAGACATGTTCCCCTCCATCTCCAGCATCCATTTTGTGTGAGATGTAACGGCGAGCCAAGAACAGTACTCAGGGATTCCTTTCTACAGGCTGTTTCTGACTTGAGCCAGCAAAAGGCTAACTGGCTCCATGACATTTTCCAGTGTATCAAATTTTTACAGCCATATGCTCCAGTGCTGTCAGCCTGGCTCGGGTTTGGTCCTGCCAGAGCGCGGCTCAGCTTGAACCTACTGAGTCAGAGTATCTCCCACATACTTACAAAGGATGTGCAGAGTGACTACTACGTGCTCACACATGGTGGTTAGAGAATCTTCTAAGCGTTCACCTAGGCTCAGAGCATGCATTACGTGGTCACACAGGGAGCTCAAAGCATCTCTACCCGCTCAGACAGGGAGAATGATTTTTACACACCTACAGGAAGAGCATCTCCTAAACATTCGCCCAGGGAGCTCAGGGTCACTCCTACACATTCCCACGAGACGAATGTCTCATACACGCTTTCAAAGGGAGCACAGAGCATCTCCTGTACACTGGGACAGGGAGCCCAGAGTGTCTCCAAAGCGCTATCGCAGACTTCTCAGAGCATCTTCTGTATGCTCGCTCAGGAATAGCAACTGCTTAGCGTTCAGACAGGAAGCTTTAAAAGCAGGGGAAATCTTTGAGCGGGGAAGTCTGTTTTTCATACTCTTCCCTGGACAGCAACTGTCAGCAATGCAATGGTCTAATATACCACAAGCCTCAGGTTCTCAGTGATACTACTCAGCTGCCTTCAAAATAACTTACTGATCTGTCACTAACCAAATATACCTTATTATAATCATCCAAGACTTAAGAATTATAGAGGAAAATTATAGTTTCTGTATTTTCTGCGTTAAACTGCATTTCTTTTTTATATTGGCTTGGATGGCAAATTTTAGACATTGAATCCTAAAAGTTTCAACTTAAGAAATCTCCTGAAATGTAGAAGCAATGATACAGATCTCACAGCAGAGTAAGAACTTTTAAAGCAATCACATAAAACTGGGGAAAGCAAAAAAATTAAACCAAAAACAGCTGTGTCTGAGAGAGTGCTCCTAGAGATCCCTGTCGTGGAGAGAGACAAATTACATCTGGTGTGATTTTTCCACAACCATTTTCTGTCTTTAGGATTTTGGGGTTAACTTAAGGAATTAGCAACACGGTTTAGTTAGGTTGTGCTAGAAAACAAGACCTTCTACAACAAGCAGCAGTCGAAAAGCATGGCTCATACACCAGAAACAGAAGATGCGGTCTTACGAAGTGCAGTAATTAAACACAAGATGGGGAACTGGACCCGAAAACAGAGGAGCGTATCTTGGGAGTGGGCTCTCAGTGTTTGCTCAGAAAATTAGAAAAGATAAGCATTCCTTCTCCTTTCCTCCCACGGGGAGGAGAGTAGCTCTTCTAAAAACGTATGTGCACATCTGCATCCAAAGCAGCCTCAGAGTCATTCTCCTGACAGAGCGTTGCACAATCTGAAAATCAGCACCATTTGACAAACGTCCTCCAAAAAGCATTAAAAAGACTTCAAAGGACACATCGTGCAGAAACCATAAATCGCTCAGCCGAAATGAGCAGTCCCTGCAGAAGATTTAAAAAAAAACATTGGGCCCGTTTCTGGCCAGAGTAACCATCTGCCCCTCTCTCCCCCATCTCCCCTTGGCCCTGGACGCCTACAGCATCTGAGCGGATGACTCATCGGCTCACATGGAAACATTTTTCCATCAGATGTAGTTTCTTTTTTAAAACGAGGATAAAAAATAAAAAGAAATTCACCCACCCTGGCCAAAAGCGGAAAAGACAAATGCTTTGTTTCAGCAAATCTGTGCATTTCAGACCCAAACATTTTCACATTGCTAAGATACTTGCGATACTTTGAGTGATGGGTTTTACATGGTCTATTTATGTTTGAAGCTAAATATTACTTCTAGCATAAATAGGGGCGCATTACAAACTTTGCATTATGGACATTTCAATTGAAGCTGTCATTTATTCATTGTACTTAAATGTATGGAGGCATAATGTGAGCTTAATGAGGGGGAAAAAACAAGTTAACTGAATTTAAGTCAAAAGCATGAATGCCATCTCACTGCAACATAAAACAGGGACTGTCATGAGAACTCATTCTACTGCACACTTTAATTTACCAGTTCAACTGGATGTAATGCCATTATCATTCTCTGTAAAGACCATACTGTATACAAACCAATTAGCATTCTCTGTACAGACCATACTGTATACAACCAAGATAATAAGGAAAGGAGTAAACACAGAAAATATGCAACTGATCAAAGTTTGCAGTGCAGCAGTTGCTAAGTCCCTTTATATTATAATTCCATTTGACTCAGTAACCACAAGGAAAACAAAGACCCTACACAGCTGAAGTTACAATTCCCAGTTTCCATGTTGTGTGGCCAATAAAAAGATGCATGCAGCAAGGAGCTCCTCACCACATTTCGTCAGTGCTAAGCATGTTCTCTCAGAACATTTATTTGACTGGGAGGGGGTGTAACAACAGGGTCAACCAAGGATTCCTTTCTTTATTACAGAGATGGCCTGACCTGAGAGAGGAAGGCATGAGAGAAAGGGATGGGAGAGGATTGTGTGGCCAGATTGAAATCTGCTGTTTTTGGGATCTGAAGCTGGGGTTAAGCACCTCTGTCCTTTTTATTAGCAACCCTGGTCTAAAGGGAGTAGAGTCTCCATCTGTCCCACGAACAACACTTCCAACAGCAGAGAAGTTTCCCAAGATCACCTCCTATTAGAGTGTTACCCAAGCCTTTCCCTGTTTTGTTGCTATGGCTTCAGCTCCGCAATGAGGCCATAGGGTGCTATGGCTGCTGGCTCCTGTTAAATCTTCTGTCCACCAGTCACCAACTTGGAAATGAGGTTAGAGTCTGAGATTCCAATGCTTTTGCAAGTCTGTTTTGGATGTAGAAACTGGAATTTATTTCTGTCTGATGCACTGGATTACCCTCTATCTGCATTAGGCAGACTTCATACAATAGAAATGGCTAAAATATGTACATACTGTAGAACAGGCCAGACAATCTTTTTGCTCATTTTTCATCCATAATAATAAATATTTTTTTACATTTATAATGCAAATAAATGTAACTTTTAACACTTGTGAAATGGAACAGTAACCCATACATACCTCAAAATAAAGCGAGAAGTACATACAGGAAAGAATGATAAAAGTCACTCACCCCTGACTTAAATATTATTGAAAATCTGTCTGAGATCTCGAACATGCAGTTCAAGTAAGGGCACCTAAGAATATTTCTGAGCTACAAGAGTTCAGTACAGAAGAGTGGGAAAAAAATCCAAAAGCAAGAATAGAAAAACTTAGCTGGTTACAGAAAATGTTCAAAAGCGGTTATAGATCTGCCAAAGCAGGGGTTAGTAACTACCTAAAAATATACTAATGATGCATTGTGGGGAAATTACCATGTCACCAAAAGACATGCTGCATCCATCTGTCAAATTTCACCCTGGGTTTAAACATTAAAATAAGATTAGCTTAAATAAATGTATTCACCTTCAGACCCCTCAGACCCCTTCTGGGAATGAATATTTATGCGTTGTTCACTTTTTCTTTCCCAAGATGGAATCGATGAGCAGCGTCATGAAATTAACTACATAGGGCCAAACAGAAAAAGGATATATCAGACTTTTTTCTTGACGCTATAAACTTTTTTCTTGACGTTAAGACGTTTTTTTGAGACTGAACTCCAGTCTTGTCTCAGCGTTCCCCTCAGGACTGGTTTACATGTTGCGCAAGCACGGTGCCCTCCACAGTGAGGACACGGCCTCCATGCCATGCCTGTGAGCTGTCAGTGTTAATACCCAGGCTTTCCACCAGTTTCACTGCCACCATTTACAGTACTTTTCCGGCCTGTGTAATCCAGACCTGAGGGCCTCTGGCGCAAAGGGAGAGACAGCAACCCAGACTCACCCCTGGTGTTAGCTATTGGCTAGCCATACAACCCCCCCCCCCCATTTACTTTGTACTGTTTTGCTGTTGTGGTTGTTGTGTGTGTGTATGTATATGCGTGCATGCGTGCGTGCGTCCGTGTGTGTGTGTGTGTGTCTGAGCTGGTTATAGGAGCAACGGCAAGCTGGTTTTATTTAGTAAAATATGAGTGTTGCTGTAGCGACGGCCGTTGGGACTGGGACCGTTAAGCCTTTAAGAACTGGGATGTCTGTAGAGCTGCCACACACCTACCGCAGGGTGCCAATGACAATATTGAGTCAATTAGTGTCAGCAACCAGTCGGAACCTCCGCCTATAGCCTGTCCTTCACCCTCCCTAATATTAGCATACAAAATCCTGCACTGCATGCAAATGGCATTACTGATTCACAATGATACTGATAATGGATGCCATTAGTTTAGCACCTTTTGTGAGTTACTAGGTTCAGGGTGATCCATGCATTATCATGTACAGCAGAGTGATGTACTGTAGGCACACATTAGCAGAGGTGTAGATTAATGGGGAGATTGTAAATTAAGCCAGGGAGCCTGGGAAAGCCCCATCTCCTAAATGAGGCCCATGAAACCTTTACTGGCCACAGTGAGTCAGGAACGTGGTTTAGCATCTCATCCAGTGTCACCGTGACTGGAGTTTGGTGTTGGTTTTCAGCTGGATGACAGAAGGAAAGACTGTGGCCTATGAGCCCAGCAACTGCAGAGTTCCTTAATCAAGACCATATTACCCGCTTAACTTCAGCAATCACTGATGGGCTACAAAGGAGGCTTGCATAAAGGATTCCTGAACAGCTCCAATACTGGCAAACTAAATAAAAGTTCAATTAACCTTGCGAATAATTGAAACCATGAAGCTGGAAACATATGGTGGCAGCGCAGGAGGGAATCCATTACGTGTCTTCAAAACGTCACCCGACGCCCACGCTTCGCCAGGCTGCAGATGGGAAGAGAGCGGCAAGCTGGAGCAGAGGGCATCTGGACGGCGCCACCTTTAAACGTTTAAGGAATCAAAGAGCCCTTCTGGGCACAGGCCTCATGTGCGCCATGACCCTGATGACACAGCCTCCGACTTCAAAGCATTCCTCCAGACGACAGCGCGTTGTTTTTGGTTAACATTCGGATGTCTGTAGCCAAGACGCAAACACACGCACACGCACATGCAGACACACATACACGCCCAAATACAGACATACCCATGTACACACAAACACACGCACACACGCACACAAACATGCACATACACATACCCATGTACACACACACCCAAACATGCACATACCCATGTACACACACACGCGCACACACACAAACTTACACATACCTATGTACACACACACATACACACACACACACACCTACACATGCACACATGCATACAAACACACACACAAACAGGCACATACTCATGCACACACACCCACATGTGCACACACACACACAAACACACAGCAGGCACATACTCATACATGCACACCCACCCACACACACACACACGCACACACATCAGGCATAGTGTATTACCTCATCCAGCTTGTTTGGACAATATCATTCAAATGACATTATCCTGACCTCTGACCAATTTTCTCACTCAACAGCTGCACTTATATAGAACTGAGTGAAGAACTGATTACAGAATGTAATTCACTGTATAGGCTTCCCTGTTGCAGTGTAAACACAATTCCATTTTAGTGGACTGATTACATTAGAAACGCGTGGACATCCAATTGTCCGTGCCTGCTGAATGTATCACTAGCCCTTGTTTATAGCATCTCTCAGTAAACAGCAGCTGTTCCCACAGTAAGCATCTTTTTGAGTAGCAGAGTTTTTTCCACAGAACAGCTGGCTTGTGATTTGAAACATGCCCATTGTGATAAAAAGCAGAATTTCTCAGGCGGGTGCCATGGAGCTGTTTTCGAAGAATTTACTTTTATTTTCCTCATTCACAGGTGATTTTTTTCCTTTATTGAATTTAATTTGATCATCGTACCTTCATGCCTTTATGCAATCATTTCAATTCAAATGAAAAATATGAAAAAAAACAAAGCTTCACAATAGTTGTGAGAGAACGAGCAGCATAACTCAGCCGTTTCAATATTTTACAAGAACCACCATTTAGGCTATGAGTCTTGTTACATGGTGCAGCTTTCGGAAGGATACATGAGACAAATAGTGTAGCCATGCTAGGTTTTCAAAACTTTTTTCTGAAATAATTAGTGCCACAGCCTCTTTTTAAATACTAAAATCTTTATCATTTTTTCTATTATAAATTTTCATGAATAGTACAGATTTATAGTTGTATTAGTCATGAGATACATTCTTAGTACTATATGGAAGACAGATGTAAAATATGATAAATGCAGTCATGGTAACACAGGAAGAGTTCCAGCAGGAAGATGCTGTCACATGGCCCGTTTTAAGCGAGGATGGAGCTTATTAAAGGACAGACTGCATGCTGGTATTCGTTTCAAATTTGTGACCAGTCATTTGAGCACCACCTGTCACTAGGCAGGACAGGGGAAAACCAAGGGGGCAGGGGGCGGAGGGTGTTGCATACCACGCCATTCGTCAAAAAAACGTGTGTAATCATACAAGTGACTGATGCCAACCAGCTGCAGTCAGCTGAGACCTGGGGCCTGGTGCCTGTAGCTACACGTGTTGTCAGTCTGAGATTCCTGCTTGTACGGTACACACTGCAAACAAAATCACATTAGACACAGGTACAGACAGCACAGCACAGCTGTGAACCGCACAGGATGCTGCAGTTGGCCTGCAGGTGCATAAAAGTATAAACCATAGAAAAAAAAGGAGGCCAACTCATATCACATGAAATATATAAATGCATGTTTAAAATATATGTATTTGACACATTGCCTGGACAGGAAAGGTTTTCCAAGGGTCATGGTTATATTGCTCTCCTCAAGAGCTCATAGACTCTTAACCCTGCAATAGTGTTCTGCCAATTTCTCCCACAATGCACTGCGTCAGCTCAGCAGTTTGGTCAACCCAGGGCCCAACTTCACAGGAAACAGCTGCACTCACGTTCAGGCCGTTATTTTTTTCCAGGCTTGTTTGTCATGCTGTATTTTTGATGATTTTTCAGGCCAGCAGAATCACACAAGAGGCCCACTGCAATGACGAGCTGCATCGCCTCCATTTGTTCAGCTCCTTTTCCTTCCAGTCTCCGAAGGAAACATTCTTTAATTGGGCTTTTGAATGTTTACACACACCGTTGTGAAGCGGGAGAGGGCAATAAAATAAAAAGCAAATGTGCGCTCTGTGCAGAACACAGCATTCAGCCGTTCAAAAGAACGACATGCTTCTGTCACTTAAAAGCACATCTAAACGCTTAACAGCTAAACCTCCATTAAAGCTGAACCCTTTTCCTTCATAGGTGGAGAATGAGAACAGATGTGGGGAACCGTTGTCACAAGGTCAAATTTCATTTTATTGGTCTGCGAGTTTCACCGTCCTCTTCAACGTACGAGGCACAGGAAGGAGTAGAAACAAGCCTGTCGCAGGGCTATACCTCAGATGGCTTTCAAACCCAAAGAAACGAGCCCGGTTTCAACCTCTGTTACCCCCGTCTGAAAGCGCAATTAGGATTTCTACAGAGAACACCGTGTTTCTTCCATTATATCAGTTTTTCCTCCTGTGAATGAAAACCAGGGACAGAGGGGCATTCAGGAGGGAGCGTCCTCAGCTTCCGTCTGAACAGATGGCAGACGACACGGAGATTACAGCGCCTCTTTCCAGAGAAGGAAGAATTAACGTCCCCCAGTGAACGAACAAAACGAACGCTGCGTTTTCACTTTTATTTGCAAGACAGACACAAACTGCACTTCCACAGATGAGACCACAGGGTGGCTGCAAAACACTGATGCAGAACCCAAATGGCCAGATGCTTTTTCTGAAATCCCCCATTTCCGTCACCCACGTGTTACGTGATGCATGCAAAGCATAAAAAAATAAAAGGAAAAAGACTATGAACACAAAAAATACTTTTTTGTAGTTTTCCTTTTAGAAACTTACAGTAGACAGCTAAGCCTCCAACAGCAATACTTTACAGGCCGTGTGAAATCTATATTTGCAATGCCGCTCCAAATGCGGCTGGAGTCTTATGTCACCGTCAATTTGACGAGGGGGTTGTTGGGGGATGGGGGTGAAACGGCACCTCTGGCGTTTCAGCTTCAGGAGGCGGCTCGTCCAATCACAGCTCATCATGGGAGAAGCCCGGCGCATGGCTTAGGCTGGGCACGTGCCCGGGTGGCGGGCGCCTTACAGGTCTGTCTAACGCACTGTTAATGGTGTGAGCGGCATGGCGGTGGGCTCAGAACCATGCACAGGGAAACTAGCTGAGCGTCTCGGGGTCTGGGGGCTGGAGGGAGGGAGGGGCGAGGGACAGGGAAAAGAGGAGGGGCGAGGGACAGGGAAAAGAGGAGGGGCGGGGTGGGGGAGTGAGAGGGGGGGAGTTATAGGTGCACCATGCTCGGGGGGAGCCACAGGTTTTGACGAGCGGGCTGAGCTGGGTTTATCAGTTCTCAAGGAAAGCCACGTAGTCAGTGAGTCTGGCCAGCTGCTGCTCGTTGGGAACCAGAGAGACTGGGGGAGGATCTGCAAAAGAAAGAGAGAGAGTGAGCGAGAGAGAGGGGGAGGAGAACAAAGAGGAGGAGAACGGAAGACAGCACAAAGGGGAGGGGAAGAGATAGAGGGGGGAAGCAAGAGATTTAGGGGGAGGGGTTGGAAGGAAAGCGAAATGGAGAGAGAGGGAAAGAGGGAGGCAGCAGAGGAGAAAGCGGGGGAGAGACAGAGAGAGACAGAAGGAGGGAGGAAGAAAAGGGCAGTGTTCCTACAGCACGGCCTGCCTCTGGCGCTCTTGGCCAGAGCAACAGTGCAGAGGCAGAGGTGTTTCCGGTGCGGCAGAAATCCCACAGAAGCATGCGACAGGAGGGCTCCCCGTCCAGTTCTCATGGCTCTGGGAAAGCCTCTAACACACAGCCCCATTTCCCCTTCATTAAAAGCCATCAAAACAAGGGCTTAACTGCTCCACTTTCCTTTCACTGCGCACACAAGGCAAAGAGAACTCCTTACATCTGCAGAAATCAACAACATTAATACTGAATTTTGGAAAGCATTTTTTTTTCAGAAATTGACTTATTACACCCATTAAACCCACTGGCTTTTTTGTGGTTGCTTAGTAAGTAAATCTAGACGCCTCATGTCGTATGGCACTTGTTTTCCAATTTCTAATTCTGCCATCAATCAGAAGAGAAGTTTATGGAGTAGCAGAGTCTGCGTGGCTGGAATAATGTGCACTAAAGATGTACATGATGATCCACTGACTGGAGGAGGAGTTCATGCATGAACCAGACATCCTATTAAATGCTGACCTATGTGAATGCAATCAACCGCAGAAGGCAAATACACCAACACGCAACTTGTAGTTCCGTCTCCAACTCCTCCTGTTGCATGTTTAACAAAAAACAAGGGGAACTGCCATCTGACAGCACACACGATAACTCAACAGGCTTGGCAAGTTTGACGTAAACTGTTTAAGGGGTAAAATAACATTATCTGGAGTTCAGGGAAATTGCTATCAACACAGGAATAGCCCAAGTCTGGTTTAAGACAGAAGATAACAGTGAAGGGCCCTCGCCTTGTGGGAAAGAAAAACGCACTAAAATTTTTAAATGATGCAATAGCTCCCCCTACCTGGCTTCTGTGGCATAACCATCCTGGTGTTCGGGTCTGCCTGCCAGCCCTGACTGACAACTCCTGAAGGCGACCGGACGGACGGACAGACAGAAAAGACAGAAAGACAGTCTGTGAGCAACAGCTACAGTTACAGAATGACACCCCTCAGCAGGCTCAAGGTGACCACACTGAAATGTGCACTGTGGTGCTGTAAAAATAGATTAGAGAACTCGGTTTTCATTTACTTCAAGGAAGGACTGAAAAAGGGAGAAGGCTCTTAACTACAATACTTTTCTTTGATGATGCTTAATTATGCAAGATGAAACAGAAAAGACTGCATGACTCACAAAATCACATTTTTCACTAAGTTGTTTTTGGTTCCTCAGACACAAGCGTTCGACAGAATGAATGACATTGGTCTGCACGTGCACAACAGAGGTAAGGTTTCAGACAGTTCACGCGTGTTGCTGATGATGACATGTTTAAAATGGTTTGGGTTCAGGAGAGTTAGTGAGAGCTGACGGATTGCGACTGGAGGTCAATGAGGCGCTCGTCGAAGAAGTGTTTAAATGGCTTAGGGTTCAGGGAAGTCCTTCGATGTTGACTGCGACTTAGCTCAGTGAGGTGTTTGTGGGTGAAGATGAAGTGTTAGAGGGTTCAGGAGAGTTAGGGAGAGGTGGCTGTGACTTGGACTCAATGAGGTGCGTCTTGAAATGTTTTAAAGGCTTTGGGTTCAGAGGAGTCATTGACTGGGGCTCGGTGAAGTGTTTGTCGGTGAAGATGATGCGTTTAAAAGTCTTTTGGTTTAGGAGAGTCACTGAGAGATGACAGGGACTGAGGCTCAGTGCAGCTCACCTTTCACTGCCTCCTCCACTGAGTATCCCACAAAGGCGGCAAAGTCATCCGCAGTGATGGAGGTGTAGGCCTGCGCCACCAGCCCAAATGCCCTCCTGCGAGTGGTCTCTGTGGGCATGGACAAGCACACGCACGCACACGCACACGTGGGCATGCACACACACGTACATACACGCACGCATACACAAGCAGGCACGCATACACACACACGCATACACAAGCACACACACACACAGAGTCGTGAGGTGCAAGGGGTCACAGCTCAAACGTTTCTCTTATCATTTCTGCTGTGACAAAGCCAGCATCTACAAGTGCTGACATGTGCCATGTGATGGCTTGCGCTCAGTATAGCCATGACAGGCCTGTGAAATATGCAGGGGCCCCAAGCTTCCCGACGACCCAGACTCTCACTAGCTGGCCTGTTCGCCTCCTGCATCTTGTTTCGCTCTTTATAAACAATGCCAACGGCAAAGGATAAGAGCCTTCCAGCTGGAGCATGGCAACACTCTTATGTATCAACAACACCTCGCGGTAACGGCGCAACCGACGGCAACAGTATCCACCATGACGGGAAGCAACAGCTGCTTGTGTACAAAATGTTACCCCTGTTTTCAGCATTGCAAATCTCCCCAGTCCTAGTGTGTGTGCATTGTTTTTAATTAACGACACATTTGGTTGAAATTAACGCATTTGTTGAAAAAAAAAAGAAAGAAACAGAAACAGTGATGTACCCAAGCCAGGAAAGGGGCTTTAAATTCTGCTGATAAAACCTTGAGGCTCCCTTGAGCCTTGGGTGGTCTGAATAGATTTTTTTTCCTCAGACCTTGTTCTCTGAGAATATTAGAATGAAAACATACAGCCATAAGCGTTCCGTCAAAATAAAGATGACATTCAACCCTCCGAGTTCATCATGACATCATAACATCATTATGAGGTGGATCAAGGGGGGTGGGGGGTGGGGGAAATAACAGACAAAGTGCAGCAATTTAGGTCTTGTTAGCTGCATTCAGGCACTTGACCTACTTTTTAATTAATGATGACAAAATCCTAAAAATTGGCCAACTGTGCACCAACTGTCATTACAAATTCAGGAGAAGTGTCTGCCTTTACAATGACAAATGTGCTCTGAATGCATAAGCAACCGACCAACATTAAACAGTACTCAACGAGAAAATTTAAATATGCAGGGAGTTTGGACAATCAATCCATGTAAGTGGGCATTTACGGAATTAATGAATGGAAAACGCTGCATTAGAGATGATAATATCATCACTGCAGAAGGACAGGCCGTGACTGAAGCTACAGGCACAGGGATTCTGAAGGAAGCTCCAAGGCACGGCTCACCCTCCGCTTGCTGTGGCATTGCACAGCAGAAAAACCTTAACCCCGAGCTGTCCCCATTTTTTTTTTTTAATCTTTTTTACAACATGCCCTAAGACCTATTTTAAGCAGCGCCCAGAGACTGATATGGTGAGGGCCAGTGACCCCCCCCAAACCCCCCCCCTCCTCAAACCCGCCGCCCCCTTGCCCTCCCAGGCATGGTACACGGCAGCTGAAGCCGCTGGGCCAGGGACAGAAATACGACCCCGCCCGTGCTGCCCCGGCCTTCTATTCCCAGCGCTTCATCGCCTCTCCTTCTCCTTCGTTAAAAATAACCCACCCCATCACTCGAAAAAACTGCTGCAAGCTAAGCGCGAGGGTCTTTTTTCAACTGTGCCAAAAGGCACATTTGCCCCAGGTTGCAAAACCAAAATCTGGCATTTCTCCTGGGTCCAGAACATGACGCGGCTTCACCGAGTAAAGAAGAGATCAGCGCTGCATTACTTGTTTTATTTAAACTTTATTTAAATCATTATGACCATCAGTCAAGTGCATTCCATATTCAAGTATTCAGCAATTCAACAGGGAAGACATTCTAGGCTTGCTGAAAAACTAACAATTCCAATGCTATTGAACACTCTAAACCAGACTTTAAACTAGGGAGATATTGTGACAAGCTTCAAGTGTAAACATGAATCTAGAAGACATCAATAAATAATTCAGTATAAAACTGACATTACAATACAAAAGTATAAAATAGAAAAGTATATACAAAATGTTACATTTTGTATGTGTAGAAAAAAACAAAAAAAACATTGCACTTATGGTGGAGATAAGTTATGACTTCACAGCACCGTGAACTATTTCTGGATTTAAGAAAACTATACCTCTCCACAGAACATTTGTCAACTCCTAATATATACTTCCTCCTCCACAGTTCACTCAACCAGTTTCAATCAAATTTCCTTCTCTTTCAAGAAACTAAAGTTCATAGTTTAAAACTGTAGGCTAATCTATTCTTCCTCTTCCTCCTCCTCATCGTCTGCGTCTTCGTAATCCGAGTCCGTCCCAAAGTCCATTTTTCCCAGGATGGCTTCGATGTCCTCTGTGTCCACCGTGAAGTGGTCCATCTTTTCGAACCCGGGCTCGGGCCTCTGCAGGAGGGAGTTCTTGGCCGCTTCCTTGGTCTGGCTGATGAGCTGCTTGGCCGACAGGAGGAACTCGGCCACGCCACTCTTCTCCATGGTCTGGACGGCCTCGTCCATCAGCTTGGTGCTGGCCTGCAGCTGCTCGGTGTGCTGCAGCACCAGGGAGCGCAGGAAGCGCACCTTCTCGTCCTGCTCCTGGCTGATCTTCTCCAGGAGCTGGCCCTTCCTCTCTTCCAGGATGGCGTAGAGTAGGTCAAACTTCTCACCAAGGACCTGCTTCTGCCGCTGGCTGTTCTCCTGGACCGTCTTGCAGCTGTCCTCCATCTGGGTCAGCAGGACCTGTAGGCAGCTGTTGCCGGCCATCAGCATCTCGATGGAGTTGCTGAGCTCCACCTTCTGGTTCTGGTAGACGTTCTGTAGGGGCTGCACCTCGCAGTCCTTGTGGGAGCCGAAGATCTTGCAGAGGGAGCAGGTGGGCACCTGGCAGGTGATGCAGTAGATGTTGATCCTCTCCTCTTCGTGCTCCTGGCACATGGCCTCCTTGGTGTCCTTAGCCTTGAGCGGGGCCTCGGTGGACCCCCCGCCGCCCTCCTGCTGCTGCTTGTAGATGTCAATGATGTTCTCCACCAGCAGGTTCCTCTGGAGACCGTGGACGCCGTGGCGGTCCAGCACCACCTCGAAGCGGCAGGTGGGGCAGCGGAAGATGCCGCCGGAGAAGTGATAAGGGTTGCGGGAGTCGTAGAGGTCGCTGGCGCAGCTCCGGCAGAGGTTGTGCTGGCAGGGGAGGATGACCACCGGCTTGGTGAACATTTCCAGGCAGATGGGGCAGCTCAGCTGCTTCTCCAGGCTCTCCATGGGGCTGGAGGACCTCACCATGTGGCCAGTGCGGATGTCCATTCTGGGCTCAAAGTGTTAATCTGTATCCCTGAGAGCTCGACTCGAAAAGGAAAGAAGGATCCTTTCGTTGCGCTGAAAAGGTACTGCTGGATGCTACTAGTGCAGCTCTTGTCGTGAGGTTTGTTTTGATCTGCCCGGGCTCAGTCTCGACGGCCCTCATTTATAGTGCCCCGGCTGCCTCCGACACCTGATAGCCGCGCCGGCTGCTCGAGGATTCCTGTTGGCTTGTTTGTCAGTCTCTTTTCGGAGAAAACGCCCCTCCCCCCTCCAGGGTCACATGCCACAATGTGCTAAACCGTCCCCTAATCCCCCGCTCTCCTGTCCAGGGGAGACATGCTTAAGGGCAAAGTCAGAGTAGGAGATAAACACAGCACATGTGACACAGGAGGGCCGCGAGATGTGTTGGTTTCATCATATGCGGTTTCCTGGCAAGTGTACCGTGCGGCCCCGCCACCTGCTAAAAGGGGCTATTTTGTTTACATCCATCTCATTTCCTTGACCTGGGGGCCAGAAGGAAAAACCTCTCGTAATCCCCTTTTACTTTTAAATAAATGCATACCTGTCTACCCCTAACTTAAAACATATGCCTACGAACATAATGTTTATTTCTATAGATAAACAGTATACTTATACTATACTATATATACTGAGGAAGGCTGCTATCTCCAGGGGATATAAAAAAGCTAAAATTTATCTGAAATGTAGCTGTAGTTGTAGGTAAATATTTCAAAGGTAAATCAAAGGTTGCCATGGACTCCTTTGCAGTGAGCAAATGATAAGCCCTGGAAAAAAATCTATTTTAAAAATGTGAACATTTTCCATTAACTAACCAAGATGACAAGCCAACTGAAGGCACAAATCCAGAGCACTATCGATGTTTGTGTTAAACCTGACAATAAGAATATAGCCAAAGCAGATACGTCAACTTCAATAAAATGGCTTTTTAGCTTAACAAAGCCAGCATGAACAGCTCCCATACATTAGTGGCTAGCTGGCTAGATAGCTTTAAGCGCAACTTTCAGCTAGCAACTGGCCATTATCAAGCTGCTTTACAGTAGCTAGTCATTCCCACTGCTGAATATATATTAAATCTTTTATGACTAATGAGATCTAATATCTTTTATGTTTATTTATGAAATAACAGGAGAAAATGGAATAATGTAGGTACTAAAATTAACAATTTCTTAATTTGAATATACAATTACAAGATAGAGTAAATGTGCATATGACCATTTTAACTGTTTTTGATTTATTTACTTGAATCAGACACATTGGTTTGTTGGTAACTACTCCATCACCCTTTAAACCCAAACACAAGCACAACAAACATAACACTAATTATGAGTTATTAAGGATCCAGAGAAGCTTGTACCATTACGGAATGCTGTAAACAGTCAGTAAGTCACACATGCTGCAGTTTCCCATGATGACAGTCTTGTGCAACTCGGCCATGGAAGTACAGTACTTATTGTGCTGTTTATCAGACGGTTATAAATACCAGCTGTTGAGGGGTAGGCCAGAGTGCACAAGGTGTGATATTTTTAACCCGGCCGCACCGGTTATGTCATGTCGGGTTCACAGTGATCTGTAGACTCCTCAGCCTCGTGGATCTTAGGCTGAGGACAGTCATGCACGGTTAAAGCCTCAGTTCACCCAGGGCTCACAGGTATGTTAAGATCTCCCTCCCGCAATGCAGCAGGTTACATTTGCGTAGTTTTAAAAGCTGAGAATGCATCCTACCTCTGCCATTTACAATTCACACTTTACAATTTACAATTACACAACCAACGGAGTACCGTTTTCTTTTTCCTATTTACAATGAGATAGAGCTGCATCTCGATTGGACAAACTGTAATATGCATGGCCATTTCTGCTTATATGAGGAAAGTGTGGAGCATGGCTGTCTTTTAGCTGATTTGAAATGCCTTCAATGTAAATAAACCCCAAACTATTTTGGACATGTAACGATGGTGACAAAGATAAAATTAGCATTGCCGTGTGTTTCCTTATTTCAAAAAGAGGTGTAAATGTTGAGGTGTAATGTTTTTGAAGCAATGTGCAGCTGAAATCCCTTAAACCCTCATGTTGTTTCCGGTTATGTATGCATCCTGTATCCACAGGATCAAAAATAACCCACTCTAGCCAGACCCCCAGTAATAAAGATTTATATATATATATATATATATATATATATGTGTGAATAAAAGTGGTAAAGCATAGATATCACTTTCAACCTAAATAAGTACTCATACTGTACCACCTAGAAACATTCTTTTTTTTTTTAGAATTTTTAAAAATGTATTACGGATCCATTATTGCCTTCAGGGTCTCATTAATATACATAAGAAAAAGGGGCTTCAATGAAGCCATAAAACTTGAAACTAAAGTAGTTGTAAAATGGCATCATGAGCATACATTTAAAATGACTGTCCACTGAGGTTGAGAGCAAAGAGAATACACACAAATAGCATGTAAATGTTTTTTCTTTTTAATTTTAAGTAACTATTGGTTCAACCATTTAATTTTTACCTATATTTCTGCAATTTTGAATTGAATCCCTTTTTCAAAATAAAAGCATCCGCTTGCCTTAAGAGTATGTACTTGATGTCGAGGAATTTAAATAAATAAAATTTAAAAGGAGTCTTGCTGTTTTGATGTCAACAGTAAATACTATTGGAATAGATGTCACAGCAGTACATGCATATTTCATTTGGAGCTGAATAACAAATATGTAGTATGGTGCAGGTAACTTCACATTGATGTGTATTGTACTACAGAAAACCCTACACAGGTGTATGGTGTGGCACAGGTAATTTTACACAGGCGTATGACGTAGCACAGGTAATCCTACACAGGTGTATGATGTGGCACAGGTAATTTTACACAGGTGTATGTTGTGGCACAGGTAATCTTACACAGGTGCATGATGTAGCACAGGTGTGTATTTTTTTGCATGTAGTCCTGCGCAGGTGTGTGTTTTTTCTGCATGTAGTCCAGTGCAGGTGAGTGTTTATGTGCATGTAGTCCAGCGCAGGTATGTTTTTTATGCATGTAGTCCAGCGCAGGTATGTTTTTTTTGCATGTAGTCCACCGCAGGTGAGTGTTTTTTATGCATGTAGTCCTGCGCAGGTTTGTTTTTTCTGCATGTAGTCCAGCGCAGGTGAGTGTTTTTTATGCATGTAGTCCTGCGCAGGTATGTTTTTTCTGCATGTAGTCCTGCACAGGTGTGTGTTTTTGTGCTTATAGGGTGCGGCCGCTACCTCTTAGGGCCTCCATGACGGGCAGGATGCTCTCTGACCACTGGAAGGCGGCGATGCTGGAGTAGATTCCTGGAAAGTCTCGCTGCCAGATGCGCTGGCCGACTGCCCAGATTGCTGTCAGCTCAGGGTTGGCCTGCAGGAAGCGACACCTTTAACTCACGCGCTCCCACACCTCAACATCAGGGGGCGCTGATGCCACAGTCATACAAGCAAACCAGCAGCTCCTTTTGAAACAAATTAAATAAAATGCTTCTCTCTGCTAGTCTAGCCAAAGTCAAATACAAAACGCAAGGCAAACACAGCACTTGCTATCTGAGCATTACGGTAGAATAATGCCCACCGTATTTTCCAACAGCCAGACACAACTTACTCATTCAGTATTTCTGTGAGCCTGAGAACTGTATGATACACTTGAAGGAAAATGCATTAGACAGTTCCCGCGACACCACCGCACTGCACACGGGTAGACAGGGGAACGAGCAGATCTGCTTTGTGTTACTTTCATTCCAGCTAAGCGCTAAGAGCTTTTTGACAGTTGGGAGAGAGGTTTCCTGGAGGCCTGGCTGCGAGTCGCTCGGGCTGCTGGAGAGGGAGCTCTAAATGTCAGATGTCACCCCCACCAGTCAGCCTGTGTCAGGAGCAGCACTAATAATAAAACCTCAAAGGAGGCAATCGCACGGCTCAGTCTGCGCTAACATGGTAGCACAGGCCGCATGCTCCTCCACCTCTGCCAGCTCTGCCTTCAATCATCTCATCAAAAAAAAGCATCTGGAGCACCGCGGTGTCGGATCGAATCCGGCCCGCGCCAGTGCCAGCAGCCCTGGAGGGGCGGTGCACAATTGGCTTTGCGCCACCCAAGGCATACATGAGAAAGATTCAGTTGGCAGGGATAGCAAGGTTCATTGGTCGAGCATCCGAGTGTTGACCATCCGAATGCCCGTAGCTTGCTCTCAGCGCGTACGTATGACTGGGTCTCCTCCGCCCCCGCTCGGCACACGCGCAGGTTGTGGCTGCGGAGCGAAAAAAAGCAGCTGGCTGCCACACTCGTGCTTCAGAGGAGAGCTGCGGGTCCTCTCTCCCGAAGAGACAGCCGGGGGAGTATACGAGCACACTCGTACACAGTTTGTCAATTGGACATCCAAAATTCAGACGGAATTGGAGATGTCAAAAAAAGAAATAATTGGAAGTCTTTTGAGGAATTCCTCATATGATTTGCGTTTTCTGTCAGTGCCCTCAACAAAATGATCAGTTAATAAAAATGAGGTTTCATGCTGAATGCGTGGCTAAGAGAGTTGCAAGAGTCAGGTTAATTTCAGCAAGCCAAGATCTGTTCAATCCAATATACAGTATATCTCTTTGGGAAATTAATGGATAGTTCTCATTAAATGAAAAACAGATAATTCACTTTATATTGGAAGGAAAAGGAAAACACACTATTTCCAAAGACCTCAATCTTTCCACTAAAAATGATTGTATTTCAGGGACGGTATTCCAGTGAAAATGGGGGGATTCAACACAAGAACAGCTGTGTTGGTAAAATGGTAAAACATGTATGCATGCAAACACCATGAAATAAAAGCTGATTGTCTGTACTTTTATCTCATATTCATCTTTTGATCTGAAAACTGAATGTCTTAAGTACAAAAGAAAAAAGAAAACATTTCACTCAACCTGTGTTGGGAAGCACAGGGAAGAAAATTACTTACAGTTTTTATAGCTTGTGGAATCCGCTTCCAAAGATACCGGGCATTATTCCTGCAAACAGAGAACAGAAGCATCATGTATACGCTAAAGGTTTGTGGTTGTGGAACTCTTCAACTTAACATTTTGTAATTAGTGGTGGACTACTCATGTTTGTGCCAACAAGCTTCATTATTGTAAGATATAACAAAAGTTGCCACCTTGCTTTTACAAGCCAAGAAGCCACTAAGAGCACAAAGTCCCTGTTCACTTACATTTGGAATACAATAGTGTCCCCTAGAGGATTAGTACTGAATGAATCAGGCTGGCTGTTTGAGTCTGTAAACTTGAGCTGGCTCACAGGGCTGGAGTAAAAGCTTTGGCTGCAGATACAGAACTGTCAAGACCAAAGATTAGGCTAAACAATATGAATTTGCAAATATGATCATGGATAGATTAAATGTGTGCAAATATGATCATGGATAGATTAAATGTGCACAAATATGATAATGGATAGATTAAATGAGGGCAAATATAATAATGGACAGATTAAATGTGGTGTGGTTCTGTAAATAATAATAGCTCAATATTGAAATGTTTTGAGTATAAAATAAACAATATCAAGAAAATCTAAATCATCACCAAAATGTCAACACAAAACCTGAACAGTGTAATAGCCGTAGTCGTCTTAACAATCGCCTTAACATAGCTTTGTCCAACAACATATAAACATTATTATTATTATTATTACATAAACCTGAAGCTGGCGGGCAGCAGTCTGCGGTGGTGAGCACTCACATGTCATTGTGCAGGAGATACAAGGCCAGCAGCTGTGCGTACACCTGAGGGGTGGCAATTCCGCCTGGAGCCTGGAGATACAGATGAGCACATTAGCCCTACATGGATTCACCCAACACTTAAAAAACAACCACCACATAACGGCACTCCCCAAAGATATTAGACCAATTCTTTTTAGTCTAGGTTTTTCATTAAATGAATCTGAAATTTTTGATAGTACGGCTTCATGTTTGACAAATTGATCACTCCTGACGGAAACATCTGAAGTCATGCCGGAAAATTACTTATGTGATGCGCGACATAATACGTGGAAGACAAACAGCTCTGCTATTATACCTTTAGGTTGAAAAGATGACAGAAATGGACAGCATTTGGTTGAAAATTTGACAGAAATGGACAGCACTGAAATATTTCATTCTGAATCAAAAAACATCAGTGACTCTGAAAACTCTGTAGAGGGGTTAGAGGATTCATCCCAAAGCCAACAACCAGAGCACTTTCTAGTAAATTTGCTTTTTAGTTATCTTGCCCAGATTCATACGAGAAGACTGACACCAATTGTGTGTTCCAGTAGAAGGATATTAGACAATACAGGCTGCATGCTAAAAGAATTAGCTGTATCAATGGCTGCAGGTGGAACGCACCAGCTAGCAACATGGCTCCTACCTTAGGGTCTACTCTAATCCACTCTAGCGAGTGAATTTGTCTGGCATCATATGCCCATTTAACTAATTTTCCATTAGCGTTGTCGCAATAACTTTCTCATACGTTTCAAATACAGACCAATTCTATCATCGAAAAAGGGCCAGCTATAGCTACTTTGACAGCATATCACGTCCTCCTCCTTTCACAACACAAAATATGACATAGGTGATCATTCCGAAGATTGTTGATAAAAGGAAGTGGGACAAAAAGAGTAAGCAATTTTATATTTTAGGGGTTATTTATTTCTTGCCTCCATTTCAATGAAATTAGGTTTTTTTAACACTGTGAATCATAAAATAGGACAACTTCTATTTGTCTGGTGCATTTCATTTTTTATAATATCGGGTGCTTACCCTTTAATACCATCAATAGCTATTCCGCACAGTGAACATGCACAACAAGTTAGAAACAAACAAAGCCATCCTTTCAATCTCAGATTATGCTAAAAAATTAGCATTTCATCATACTAGCTAATAATATTACTACAATTTATGATTACCCTTATATGTGTTGCCTTGAAAAAATAATTAATAATTAAATAGATAAATGTATAAACAAACGACTAAAAGTGAAATGTTGAGCTGTGCATTAATAATACTGGCCAGACGTACCACCTCATTTGACTTGCGGTTCTTGGGTAGCTAATGTGCTTGACCTCCCTAATAATTCCACTGCAGTGTTCCACGAAAAATTAAGCAGACGAGATAAATTTAGCAACTGGTACAGAATGACCCATAAACATGCTGCTAGTGAGGAGACACGATGCCAAAACAACACAGAATGACACATAAACATGTTGCCAGCTAGAGATGACAAGATGCCAAAACACCTTTGGCAGTTTTCCTGGCTCAGAGAAAGATCTAGTACTAGCTATGACGTTACTCAACAGTTTGTCTCACTCGCTTAAATTATTATAGCACGCAAACTAGCAATATGAATACAGTTGCATAGTTGGTTGGTTTGCCAGACCATTCAATAGTAAGTCAGCCAAGTTAACGTTACCTAACGTTAAACAGTTTCAGTATGTTTTACTATAGCAGCTAGCAAATTAGCGTACTCAAAATCTTACTAGCCATCGATATTGACGCGTACACTAGGTTGCCATGGATCGCATTTAACTAACAACGCCAGTTTTTAATTTGACAGTAGGCAATACCAGCTCAACAGCTTATCCCAGCCACCACTAACCGTTAGTTGACGAAGTTTTCAATGTGTTAAATTAGCTAACGTTAGTTATTGCAAGCTACAACTCAAACTGAAACCCTAAGTTAACTGACAAGCGAACATGTAAACAAGTAAACGGCCACGTGCCCATTCGTATTTCATTACTGACAGCACAACAAGGTGTCCACCGCTGCCACAAGTAAGGTACAGTAGTTCAAGTGCCCACCGGTATATGCAATTTCACCTGCTACACACCCGGCTTGTTGCCAGCTAACATAACCAACATTAGCTAGCCTAGCTAACTAGCTAACACCCACAAGTTGTTGCTTTCACAAAACTAGATTCTTATTTTTGCGGGATACCGAATACGAATACGACCACACCAGTTAGATATTTTTAAATGCAAGTCTGACAACACGTACCTCTAGCTCCTGAGCTTCGCATTGCTCCAGTAATTTATCGTAGTTTTCGCCCATCACCACGGCCGCGGGCATCTTGGATGGAGAAGAGATTTTCATCGGAAGAAACGTCACTTCCTTTTCTAAAGTAATGTATTTTTTTAAAGTGTTTTATGTAGGGGGACATCTTCTGGAAATAAGAAGTAATGCACGATTCACTATTAGTTACAAAAGGGCCGAGAAATTTGGGCCTCCAGAGGAGGAATCTGGCCATTTCTGCAGCTCACTCAGGCCCTTTTTGTAAAAGAAATAAATGAATACACAAATAAATAAATATTATTACCACATATTCATATTATTGCAATATAAATATTGTAACCACAAACAACTTTGACAATATTGGATTTTTCCTCATCCTTTAAATATCATTGAAAAAGCAAAAAAGCCTTTCTTTTTCTCTTTTGCAGTAGGCTCTAGAAAATCACTGGGATATTTTTATCAGTAAAAAAAAAATGCTTGCCATAATTAACCTAATTTGCTGCATTAGTGAACTCCTCCATTACTGGTTCTGTTTGACATCAATGTGACCACTTTCTCCCTCTTTTTTTTTTACTGTTAAATCAGTTGACAGGGTGAAGTTTATAAGTGTGTGCAAGAGTTTATTGTGTCAACAGGGCAGCACTGTAGGGTTTAAAAGAAGGGGTTGTGACCAGGGAACACAGTGGCTGTGGATTGTTTACGGTTCCTGGTTTCTTTAGGTTCTGTATAAATTACTGTCAGTAAAACTGTTAATAAAACTTGCTTTTTGTGTTGCTTTTTGCTGAGTATTTGTTTTTTATTGGTCGTGTGGGGTGATTCAGTGCTGTGGATTGGTGAGCTTTGGAGTAGTTTCAGGGTTTTTTTCTTGGTACATTGATATGGTTGAATGTCCATGTAAAGGAAAGTTCCATTGACTGCTTGGACCCTGGAATCACTGCTTTGGTTTTCCGTTTTGCCTTTAATGTTCAGATTGCAGTGATAGTGCTTGCAAATTATATTGTTTCTGCATAATGCACTATATGCTGTCTGAAAGATAGAAAACACACCTTGTCTAATATTGATATCCTGTTTGAAATGTCTGCCTGCAGTTGTAATTCAAGTAAGATTTTATTGCAGTCACATTGTCCACTAGATGGCACCTCATGCTCATGTCTGCTTTTACCATGTCCAGGGATTGGCTGCCAATATCTCAGTTGAGTTGAGTGTCCAGATATTCAGTGTATGGAAATCATGTGAAATTCTAAATTTAAACATGTCATTTAAATGAATGGGACTGAAATTAAATAAATTTGTAGAAACAGCGCCATGTTATCTGTGTTTTTAAATTGTATCCACAGGAACAGTAGTTGCCAGCTTTGATGTTGTGTTATAGGGAAACAGTATGGGGTAGTGCTTCAGGATCTAGGCTTGCCAGCTCATAACCCAGATGTACCATTTGTATTGTACCTGTGAGACAAAGGAGGTACGCTACTGTAACCTGAGTTTAGAACAAGTATCCAGCTTTATATATGGGCAATATGGAAAATATAAGATCATTTTACCAGGTAAATAAATAATTATAATGTTTCCCCATTTATAAAGAAAAGTTATAGATCTTTGTATTATCACTAGCCATTCTCTAAATGTGCCCCCGTCATAGCCTTATTGTTATGGATGGCAGCCTTTATGATTTCTCTCAGAATAAATGACCGGTCTGGCCCAAATCAAGCGCCCTATCACACTCGTCAACTTGTCCTTGTAATAATGGTCCATTGTGGGCAAGCTGAACGCGAACAGCATTCTGCGCGGGGGGCAACAGTTGCCACTGGAGCCGGGCTCCACACAGTGGGATGCCAGCCTTGGTCATGTCGTGTAGACGCGGTTCCTGTCTCTGAGGGGAATATTTCATTTCATTCAAACACAGGAAATCTAATGGCCCCAAAGCAGCGCCTTGCATATTGTGCTGTGCTTCTCTGTGACTGCGCTGTTTACGAGGAAGCACGGTTTCCCACGACTGAAACTGAAACCGCTGCCCAGGATCTGTTAAGGAATACTATGCAAATGCAAATGATTACTGGATTTTTATTTATTTATTTTGTTTGTTGAAATTTTCATTGACACACAGCATCACATTGGTGATTGGCTGCACTGTTGGTTGATACAGCAGGTTTTTTTCCCCCACACTTGCACTAGACAAAGAAAACAGGGAACAGCTGAGCAGTATAGGGAGTTCTGAGCCTGTAATCTGTCATCTTTATTTGCAGTGTGAAAATTCTCAAATTACAATAAAGAACAAGAAGGAACAAGCATTTCTTATTGACACTACTGCTACAGTACACTAGGCTATTGTAATAATGTCTGGTACATGATCATGTAAAACAAATTAGGATGATAATGATGATGACTCAACTGAAAATGCAATCATAACTACAGGTGCACCTAACAATAGTCTATAAAAAAAGAGAAAACATCCACTCAGTTTTCCTTTGCCTGGTGCCAATGATGTTGATACATATGACTTCCCCTCTCCATGCTGTATCCAGCAAAGAGAAGAAGGGTCACACTAGAACACAAGTTCCCATGGTACCGGAGGCATGGCGGGGCTGTCAGTACAATGGGGGCACCCCAGCATAGCATGGCATGGCAGAGGACAATGGCGGGAGGCACTTCTCGTGCGGAGTCCGCGTCAGGCCACTTCCACGTTCATCTGACTCCAGCAGTAGAGGAGGGGGTTAATTCTTATCTCTCCGTGCTCAGGCCAGTTCACTAAAGGCCAGTTTCCTGCCAGGACCCTAATCGCCTTACATGGTCACTGTATTTATTTACCTTCCTATGTTTTATGGGAGGGGAGTGGGTCCGTCTAAACCACTAGAATGCCATGTCCTTAATTTGACTTACTAATGGACGCCAGCATGTCAACATACATTGTAGTTCCATTTTTTCCCTCTTCATTACACATTTGGTGGTTACTAAAACAAGTACAGACTTTAAGCATGATACTGATAGTCAAATTTAAGGATCAGTTTAGACTGAATGTTCCATTACTGCACTCTTATTTAATATTTTAAATTATGTTATCAGAGTTACATGGGTGGTCTGTTTTCCAAGACTTGAAGATGAATATCATGATGGATGTTTTTCATAATTTCATAGTGTATATGCCCAATGCATGCTTGTGTGGTAGTCTGGGATTCCCCTGGGAAAAAATAAGACATAACAGTAATTTGTATAATTACAAAAAATGTAAGAATCAAGAGATGGTGCTGCCCATCAATTGTAGGGGATATCCATTTCTGCCACGGACTGCTACAGAACACCACAAGGAATAAAAGTTATTTGTCTAATGACTGACTGTTCAGAGCCTTTTTTTAATTTTTACATTGGGTAGCATTCTCTTTCGGTTGATCAAAGAATGAAATGTGCATGCAGAACATGCCAAGAAGTTTGTTTTTGGGATGATTAGACCATGCAGACATTACACAAACTGGCTCCAGAAATGACAGCCACCCAGGCAGGTGTCTTTCCTCCTCAGGTTCTTAGTTTATTCACAGCTCATTATCAGTGTTCACAGGCTCATTGGCTACCTGGACGTTTGTTTATAGCAAATGGCCTTTCCTGTCCAGTGTGAATATGTTTGTGAAATAATGCGAGGCAAGGCAGTGCTCCTGTTTTTTGTATACCTGAAGAGAGAGTATTTATGAAAAAGGCAAGAATGCGGAGGAGAGAGGAATCGCTGCTGTAGCTGCAGTGTTGCAGGGTATTTATCAGGATCAGGGTGAGTGATTTTTTTTGGGGGCCCCCAGGTTAAAAAGCTGAACAGCAGTGATCGGCCTGGCTCCTGCACATGGTGGCATGCAGCCAAACCCGGCTCGGTCCCAGAGGATCCGTAACCTGTTACTCAACCCGATGGCAGCGACGGTTGGGTATCAATCACCTCTCCGAATAAGGCTTTGCTTATTTAAGTCAACTGTACAGCTCGCGCTTAAAAAAATGCACCCATTGAGGCTGAAGGAGAAAGTTTCAATAAGTGCGGTTATGATTCCCTAGGCTCCTGTCCAAATCAGACTGCTGGAATGCTGAGACTGAGAGAGCCCCTCTGTGCTCTCTCCCATAGCCCCGTGTGTGATCTCCCAACCCCTGGCTTTGAAGCCCTTTGCCCACGCTAAGTGCTCGGAGCCATTATCATTGTTTGTGCTTCCAAAACTGGGGCTTCTTGGAGCGCGGAGCAGCCAGCTTAATGGCGATTTGATGGCTTTGCCCTGGGAGTCTGAGACCTGTCTGGCACACTGCCCCGTCTCCACACGCTCTCCACCCGACCCCCTTCCACAGGAGGGTGACTAGGATGGAAAAAAATCTGAGACAAAATTAACTGTGGATTTTTTAAAAAATGTAATATTAAAAAAGCACTGTTGTCTTAAAAACAGTTCCTTGCTTACAGTTACCTCCACCAAAGGTCAGAACAGACAGGAAATTACTTAGTGGGGCCAGTTTAACTGAGAGCTTGCCTTCATACTGCTTGTGCTCTCCCTGTGTCAGCCTGTGCTAAAGCCCACAACACAGTGTTTCCTATTTCACCCTGCAAACAAGTGAGGAGAACAAATATTAGCAATAACTAGCTATAGCTGCCTGGAAATAGAAGGAAACATTCGCTCCCTCTGTCACCTCTGTCATGCTCGCTGTGGATGTCTGGGTTTTTTTTCTGAGCAAGAACTACAAGTACTGTACATCATCACATGCTGCAGATTGCATCTGTGGATGATCCAAATGAAGCTGAATGGTTTCATGCTCAGTCAAATCTAATTAGCCTTCATAAAATTGTTTGAGTGTATAGATGTCCACTTGTTCAATGTCATACTCGAATCTTAATAAGAATTTAAATGGAAGCCAGATGTAATTACCTGTCTCCATATGCCAGGTGATCAGTGTGCGCATGCACAACTGCTTTAGATTAAATTCTGGACTGAATGAAGACCAGTTGAGAAAATACAGAACTGTGGACCTCTCCTGGACTTTCTCTTCCTTGTCTCTTTCCATAACTACCTCCCTGTCTGCTCTGTCTCTGACCAGTACAATATATTTCTTGTGCGCCTAAACCTCCAAGCTCTAATGACCCAGATCCTGAGTGACTACATCAAAATGAGTGAAGGAATCCATTTTTTGAGAGTTACAGTTCATTCCTTCATTCCTTTTACTCTTAAATTGGACTAAATGACAGCAGTGAGAACATAAAACAACTTGCTTTCTGTTCCTGAGACAAGTCCGCAGGGGTGAATTTCTGAGGCTAAATGGCACTGAGTATTACAAAGGAACATCTGCTAATAGGAGCAAATTAGTTTTGACAAGACAAATCCTTCCTGCTCTACAAGCCAAAGCGCTGCTGGAGGTTTGGAGAGAAAGACTGATGCAAGGGCTGACATAACCGGCTTCAACTGGGAGCGTATGGCATATTGTGCACAGGAACGGAGGAACAAACAACCCCTCTACTCAAAACAGGAAAAAGGCTGATGGGGTTAGTAAAGATTAATAGAGGCTACACACTCCTAGAATGAGTGAAGACCCTACTGTGCAGAAGTGTAAATAGAAGATTACCAGAGCGTGTGGTATCCTGGACCAGTGGTATTATTTTAAAAGCCTTGTTAGACTGGTAAATAAACCACTATTTGCCCACGCCAGAAGTTCTCAGGGCTTGCGCCAGCAGTAGTGCTTGGGATTGGTTTGGTGATGCTAAACATTAGTGAAAAAGTGTACATAGTAACAGAGTTCATTAGTGGAACAATCCATTTAGCGTTGGGGACAGACACATAATTTACACGGCTTGCCAAGCAAAGATTTTAAAAATATCTTTTCATTTCAAAAAAGTGTACAAATAAATAAATAGGTATATAATAATAACAGGAATATAAAAATATATAAAATGCCAATTACAATTTTGGGGCTGTAGCACATTCAGGTTCCAATGCACAAAAACACAACAGAACTATAAACAGATGTGACATTTATAATGCTAGTGTTATTGTATTACTAGCCCATAGATATCCCTGCTTGTATGAATATATGATATGTTCTAGTGAAAACTGTTATTTTGATATTTCAGATTTTCATGAGAAGCAGTCACTGGAATTAGTTTATTGTTAAAATAATTCTTTTTAAAATATAACAACCTCCCAGCACAACCCTAGTCAAATCTATATATGCACATTTTCTGTTCTGTTCATCCTAACAGCATTCAAGTGTTTTTTATTTATATTGGTCCCATTTCATGAAATGTGAAGAAACCCACCATTTTAATAATCCACAGTAGATTGACTGCAATAAAACACCAACCCAGAATGACTGTTATTTGTAACAGAGTTGCCTCTGGGATCTGCTGAAACATACATACATCAGTTTGAGGTGTCTGGGGTGAATACACGACAGCCTGTTTCTGTCAAAACATGGTTATGTGAACTTCTGCAAATAAATTTTAGTTCAATCACTACCATCGTTATAGTTAATGTGTGGCCATTGTGGGGAAAAACAGAGTAATGTATGCCTCCCAGGCTAGTTTAGCAATCAATTTAAGTTGGAATGTACCACAACAGAGGCTAATCTCTCGGGGTCATAAATAAAGTATGTGTTGACCTAAAAGTTGTTTCCATACCACCTTTTACCTTTGAAATGATCACTGGGGCTGAACAGAACACAAGCCAAGTTCATCCCCCTTGAACATGATGCCTGCACATTTTATGGCTTAAAGCTATAATCTGTAGCAGGAATCACTCCACACAGTCTTGCTGCGTTTAATGCATCAAAACCAGTGAAACAATGGCAAAAAAGCATTAAGAAATGAAATGGTTTGCACTCAAAAATGTATTTTCCAGACTTTCGGAGTTCACACTTTTTAAAAATTGTTTATAAATGCAGAATCGACATCTTACACAATAATTTCAGCTATGTCTAAATAGGCTGAAAGCTCTTTTGAATAGCTACCTGTGAGGGATAGCCTGACATGGACCCTGCTACTGCTTAGTGAGCAGGCTAACCACAGGGCCACAAAAATGTGGACTTACAGTGAAGAATCTGAAAACATGCTCAAATGCTCAGTCTGCCTCACTCCCCCAAGTCAACAAGGAAGATGCGAACAAAGTGTCCGGACTCGGGGGTGGCGTAGGGGGCGCCAGTGTGTGCTCTGTTCGTGTCATCCTTGGTGCACCTGGCGCCCAGAAATGTACACATTCAAGGACATGTGGGGGAGCTGGAGCTGGCTGTAACTACACGCTGAACGCAAAAGTATGGATCCTTGCCACCTCCCCAACGACTTCAAAGGCGGGCCCGTTTCTCCCGCTCTGAGTCACCGTCCTTTCGAAACGAACAACCACAGACGGGCGTAAGCGTCCGCTTTGATTTTAGGGCTGTTTGGGGTGAGAGATCCCCACCCTTCTAAGAGCAGAAATGAGCAATAAGCATAATTAGGGCAGACAGTTTCCTGAGACGCTGAACAGTTGGACAAGGACAGTTTGTTTACTCACGGTTCCAGGTGGAGGCCTGCACTGTGTAATCCAGCCAGTACGCACCAATGCATATAAAACGCATGTTGGAGAACATTCCAGAAAGGCCTCAATTCTCCCATTTCCTTTCCACGGAGCATGAGAACATTTGGAGAAGTGAGGGGCAAAGGGCTGGGGTGTCCTGAGTTTTTTTTTTTTTTTTTCAAGTTATCACTACTCTTGGCAAGAGGGTTGCGGCAACATTTAGCTGTTAACTGAATGTATCACAACCAATAAGTGTCATTTAGAGCAGGTATTACTGTAAGTGAGGTGGGGGAAAAATTAGAAATGATTTAATGACAACAAAGAAAAAAAATCATAGATATATGAGCATTCCTAAATCAATGACATGTGAGATATGTTCAGAATTAAAGAAAGGGCAGTGCACACATGTTCAGAAATCTCACACGTGATGAGGGCACAACATAGACAGATGAGGAAAAAGGATGCTTGTATTGAATGCTCATAATCCAAACAATACTTCAACTTGCAGTGGTATTTGTCACATCGACCTAATTTCAGGCTTGGAATACCTTTGCAGGTCAAAATGTTATTTGCACAATTAAACCTGTTTGGGAGATTTCAATTTAGCATGCAGGCATCTCTTTTACTCACCTGTTATGTACAAGATACCTGCATGCTGGTGTGTAAACTGAGATGAGTGCATGCAATGTCTAATAGCTTCTGTATATATGCTGTAATAGATGTCTGAAATGGATACAGCTGGAGAGCATTTCAGACAAAAACTTTTGATTTTGAAGAAAAATTGAATATCTGATCAATATATGAAATATCTTTGTATACAACCTCCAAGAAATTATATATACTGACCAGATATTCACACACTGGAATTCACATACATACTCTTGTATTTGGGGGTGTGGTCACTAAGCCACAATGGCAGCTCCACTTGTCCATCAGAGGCAGAGAACCTTCTGGAATTGGCAGGAGAAGGTAACTTCCCATACATTGCACAGCAATGCAGCACCCTGCAGTTTACCGTCTGATGCAAGCTTATGCCTGATGATCCCTGCTTAACGGTCCTGCTCAGGCCCTTACCTCTGGCAAATCCCAAAGGAGGACATTTCAGATGCTGTAGGCGACCATCTTCATGAATCTCCACAAATGAGGAAAAGTACATTCTTGAGCATATATTAACTTTGGAGGGGGAGGGAGGGCATATGTTGGTCAAAGACGACAACGTGAATTCCAAACATGGGTTCAATAAGGAGCCTGGGTGCTTTCACGGTTGGGTGAGCAGGATGGTCACAGCTTGGTTCTAATTAACTTCGGTACTTTTTCCCCTTTTTTTTTTGATCATGCGCTTTTAAGCGCCCCTGTAGAAATGTTCCCCTGGGAGGCTGGGCATGACATTCTATACAAACACATAACATTAATCTGAACAGACTAAAACTACGGTCAAGTCACTACTTGATTGTCAGTGAAATAAATATTTAGTTGATTCCCAGATATTTTTCTTCTCATTGGCCCAGTACCAATGCATTGAAATTCAAGGTCATGAATTTGCTTTTATAAAGCATGATTAAATTTACAATTTTAGAAGTTTTCAGGGAATATTAACAAAAATATCTTGGGGCTTTTGCTTTGTTTACATTTTTTAAAAAACAAAAACTTTTTTACATGTCTTTTTTCAGGCCCAATGTTCTTCTCCTGTAAGCCACAAGAGAATACCATGAAGTCAATGTTTTTTAGGAAAGCTACCGTGCCAAGTAATACCTCATATGGGTGATAAAATCTATGGGTCTTATTCTTTGCTATCAATTCATACAAGTGTGCCAACTTTGGGAGATCAAATGACAGGAATTTGTTTGTAGATCCGTTTTTGTTCCTCGAATGAAACAATTGATTAAAAGAAACCCTCTACTTTGATTAATTGTTTTCATCAGTGAACTGGAAGGAAAGCATTGCCTGTTAGACACACTTTCACCCTCAATGCTTAGTCATTTGCCAACACAGTGTGAGAAAACTGTTGCAATCTGTGTTGAAAGTCTCAAAGAAATTTGCATCAGCATTCAGTATCTAAAAAAACAAAAACCTATAACCTTGCAGTTCCCCTCAAGTGCTCTTCATGAAAGACAACATTGGTGGACACAGTACTGTGTGTATTTGGTGCATTTTCAGATATAAAGCCTTAACCATTATCTGTACGTTTAAATAATTTCCAGTTATTCGGGAGATGTGTGAAAGATAATTAGCTATTAGCGGTTATTTTATTTGCTGAATCTAGTTTTATCTTTTCAATATTGGCTGCACTGATACAGTGAAACCAGGTGATCAGTGGACTCCGGTTCATGTTTTGATGTTAACAAAATTCAGTCAGAGCCATTAATATGTTCTTTACCTGAGGACTACCCCCAACTGTTGATATGAAGATGGAATTCTGGTAATGTAGGTGACAGTAAGCAAAAGCAGGCAAATTATACAAATTTTCTCATAAATCAATAAATTGTATAATAATTATTTATTATAAAATCTAATTTCACTCTTCTCCATTTTGAACTTGGACAAAATTTCAATTATACCTTGAAAATCAATGTATAGACATCAGAATGTTTTGATCATAAAATCAACAAAAAAACATAGAAGTGTTATTAAACATTTGAAGGAACCTCAGACTGTCCACCAGTTGGGCAGAGGATTAAGTCAAGCCAGTTCAAATGAACAAGACAAGTGTGTACTGCATACAACATGTGATTCAAATGAGTGTTGCTTGTAAATTCCATTCCCATTCCCAAATTGATGTAATTATTTCTATCATCAATCATTAAGTCGTTTTTTCTTCAGTTGAATATGCCACTGACCACAACTGGCAAAGTCAATAGTCTGTGTTCAATAGGTGCAATAACTAAATCAGACACTTTCCATTTTGTCATAACCCCAATGTATACTGCTGCTTGAAACAGATTTGTTGTTTTGTTGCATATAGATTGTTTTTCTGTTGGTTCCATTCTAAGTGTGCCTGGTTCCACAGCTACACTTATGCAAGAGTCTGAAACAGGGGGGTATTGAAAGATTTAGCTGCAGGTAAACGCAGACTCACAGTGTAGTCAAGCTGGCGCGAACATAAATTGCGGTAACTGCCCTCCTAAAATGGGGAAGCAGAGAAAGAGCCTCTCTAAACTGGACGTTCTTTACTTTCAGGGCCAGGGCAGGGTCAATAGCCTGGCAATAAACCTTCTTTTAGTTGAGTGGAGGCAGGGGACAGGGGCTTGGGGGGTGAGGGGGGAGGGGGTGTGACAGTAACGTGCTGTTCGGAATACATGCCTAATCATGACACGTTTTAAGTGTTCCTCAAGATGCTCTTATCTGTTTCCCCAAGGTCAGGTTCCTGGAGGGGTGTGGTGGGGGGGCGGTGTGTGTGTGTGTGGTTGAAACAGTGCTGGGGCATGCTTACAGTGGCTATGAAGAAAACAAGACAGGATGTTTTACAGCGGCAGTCTATCCTCGACTCCTGTTTCCATGTTGATTTCAGCCCCCTCTTTAACAAAGAGGTTCAGGCCACTCGGTTAAGCAGGGCCAGAACTCAAAGGCCAGCTCGATTGTGGGCCTCGCCTTTCCTCCACTTTGTGTCTTGCTGTTTTGGGGCCGGGAGGGGGGGACAGACAAATGTGGAATCTCCACTCCTCGTAATTATATTTTTGAGCTCGGCAGCAGGGCCCGGGAGACGATGGCCTGATTGTTCTGCTGTGTTTTTTCCTGTTGTTTTATGGTGACGAGAACGGGTTACGGTGTGTACAACCGCTGTGAAGCTTTGATATGGTAGGAAGCCCTTTAAGAAAGAGACAAACCCATCATCCGGGTAATTATCAGTCCCATCAGTCCTAAGATCATCCTCCGTGATAGGGCAGTTAATTACCTGGATTATGGGTTTGTCTCTTATTATACCTGTACATTTATATCTATACACGTTCTCAGCTAATTTAAAACCTACATATACTGCACAGCACATGAAATACATTTCATTGCATTAGTTGGTGCAGGCAGAATGCAGGCAGGATACCAACAGGATCCCATATCTGGCCACCCCAAAAGTCCTACAGTGCCATGAAAAAGTATTTGCCCCTTTTTTGTATTGGCTCCTTTTTTAACTCTCAGTGCATAAAACCAGGTGCTTCATCACCCACTATGACACATTAGCATCTGGCGTTCCATTTCACTCTGCCATGTGAATGTCAGGAGCTTTTTTCGGCTTTAATCTAGGTCACATGACTAAGTCATTTCAGAGGGAAGAATGCTGCTCTATCCCCATATGTAAAATAAATATTTCACAATGTATTCAAATTTATATATATACATGTATATATATATATATATACACATGCCAGCTATATTGTATTATTTATATATTGATTAAAATAGCTTACATTTCATTTGCATTCCAAGTTATGTTCAGCCAATATATAAACATATTCATATAACACATTGTTCATATTTTTTGTATCAAAAGTAAATATTTCATATCTTGCTACAGTTAAACATCAAATAGTTTTACATATCAGCAAATATATTTAATAAATTGAAATATTGATTCTGCATATGGGACCATTTAGCTACATTCATAAGAGAATAGTCTGCTTTTAAACATTTCACTTCATCAGCTGAAGGCTTACATTATTTCATTTTTATAGTGGCCCTTCCAATGTGTCAACAGCAAAGGCTAATCCTTTTTCTTGGCTTTTACCAAAAATAAAAAACACCATTTGAGCTTAAAAAAGGGTGTTGTCTTGTGCTATTGTTCTTTAGGAAGTCCAAAAGCATTGATTATCTTTCCCTTTGGTAGTTCAGTCCCAGGGGTGAAAACATTCCTTTGTTTTCCTTTTTTTAGTTCAAACGGTGCCAGTTTCAGTCACCTTCCTGACACTGTCAGACATGGGCTCCGACACTGGATTTGATCGAGCCTCTCGTTTCTCCAGGGAATAGAGACACTCTGTAATCTCCTCAGACAGGACGTATAAATCATGCCCCAGTTAGATCAGCCTAACCGGCAGAGTGTGTGTTTCAAGGTGTCTGCTGCTCAGGAGGGCAGCATGGTTTGAATTTAAAGCCTAAACAACCACAGCCAAGTTCAGAGGCCCAAAGCCTCTGTGTTTAAGTCCCCCATAGGGAGAATTAGTCTCCTCCATCAACTCCAGCAACCCACTTTCAGCAGTCTGCGCTCCTTTTGAAGTTTGTTTTTCCTATTTCACCTTTTCTCCAAATTTGGAATGTAAAATTGTGCCCTAACCATTTGCTGCTATGGCCTCTGCAATTATGGCAGAACACAGACAAGCATGTGCATCATTCAAGGGGTGTGGAGCTAACTGCTACCACTTCTTATCATTTCTGCACAACGGCTGTTTCACAATGATTAACAATGACCGTAACTGAAACTCTCTTTCCACAGTCAATGCTATGCTGTGCAAACCCCCCTAGATCTAGCATAGAGTTTTTTTTTTTTTACTTTTTTTTCTTTTTTTAACTTCTAACAGTGTGTACTTGTGACTAATGTATCCTAAAGAGCTTTATAACTCATTTCTGAGCATGTTCCTCTGCATGGAAAGGAATCTTACATTTAATGTGAAATTTCATGTTGTAGAAGTAGATTTAATTTAAAATTTTAAATGCAGCTACTCTGACACCTCAAAATATGCTGGCAGCAGTGGTCAGAGGCATCCAACATCAATTTTTCATCAGAAAACCTGTACTGTAATGAAGTGTTTATTTCCCCTCTAATAAAGATTGAATCACCCCAGTTAAACACAAGACAAGACATTTTGTATCAGGCTGCAGTTCCTTCTCTTCCTTATTGTATGCATCTTGAGGCATGCAGCGTCATGGGGGCATTTATATAATTGCATTTCTAGCTCTATGGGTATTAACTGCACTTCAGTCGCTTTGGTTTAAAGCATCTGCTAAACGATTCAATTATAAATAGTATAATTGTACTTTACATGCAATAAAAATGCAGCATTCATCTACTATGCCAGCATGTGGCACAGATCAGAGTTGCCAGTTCACATCCATGCTGTTTTGGCACTAAAGGTATGGCTCTGAGGCTTTCAGGGCATTTGCCAAAAAAGTCAAAATGGAGGAGAGCTTATGACCTTGGCAGCGATTGAGCTATGTGGTCTGCATTGCTTTTTCTTTGAGTTCATAGAGCCATAATGGCTGCTTGACATCACTCTGGCTGGGTCTTCAACTGCAGCTGCAGGGCTATTGAAAACCTTGACAAGCATGTTTCATTAAAAAATGTAATTTTCCATTGCATTGGCTACAAATGTTTCGAATATTACTTACCTGGCTGCTAGGTATCATCCCCATGTAAGGCCTCTTGCATGTGTTACATTATTGAAGAACTCCATTAATCAGAATAACCAGTACCACTAATATACATGTTCATCTCTAACATCCTCAGGTTGACTCCTTGCATTTTTAGTATGTAAAAATAGCACATTAATTAATGGCTCTTTATAATTTAAATCTAGATTTTTCTCTTTCTGTCTTAGCCCCTCCCTCCAGTCAGCCCCATGCCAACTATGCGCAGGAAGATCCATCGGCTGTTGATCTTGGTACAGCGATAAGCCTCACGGTGAAGGAGGGGAGATGACACCTGCCCTGGAACTGTGGCACGGGGAAACCAGCCCTCAGCAAGGCCGGTTTTTATGACGGGCCGAGGTCTGGAGACGCGATTTGTCTCTCTTCAAGGTCGATCCTTAATGATTATTGTGTGTATTTTGTTTTATTCCACTCCCCTCACCCCTGACCCTCAACCCCTTCTATTCCTAACGGTCTATCTGCGTCTCTGTTCGGGCAGGCTCTGTTTCCCGTCTCCTCTCACTTCATCTGCGTCCACACTTACCCTCACCTCTTTCGCCCACGCTTCATATCACGCCATCCATCAGAACCCGTCTCCTGCTCGTCTGTCAGGCAGCGAAGGGGGATTCATTTGCTGGCTCAAACACTTCAAAGCATGCTGGTCCTCTGGCTATATCTTCCTTTCGCCACGCGGGTTTTGAGAGACGTGCACGTTCCTGCACGATGGTCACCATTACAAGGCGTGACGAGGGCTACGATGTCACAGCCCGCATGGATTTAAGGGATTCCTTTATGCGTTCGCGCATACAGGCAGCTGGTAACTGGGGACTGACGCTGTTTGCCTTGCTTGGCCTACAACAGTGGAGCAAGAACTCAGCCTACAGCATTCTGTTTAGGTCCAGGCACCTGACCACAATGGCACTGCTGACGTCTCTGCCCAATATGTGATATCTTGAAATTCCCAAATACAAGCAGCAATTTTGTTTCACGCTTACTTCTCCACAGTGAATAATATTGCTGAGCCCCTTTAACAAACTCTTGACTGCTTTATCATAATAGTAGGTAGTCTAGTATTGTAAGTTAGATATTGTTAAATACTCAAATGGATGTTCTGGAAAACAAATTTCCTGGAAATAGATGGATACTTTGTACATCATGTTATGTTCCAGCAGATTATGTTTACAAGATAAAAAGGAAAAAGCAACAACTCTGTTGATTGGGCAAGTCCTTTTGCGCAAAATAGTGACATAACAGAGAACCTATCTGAAGGGTCCTGATTTTATCACTTCTGTGCCTGTTTTTATTTTTTGTTCACGGTCTGCTAGCTGTTTGATACTAATCAATCCAGAATTGCTGACCCTGCGTAACAAAACATGAGGGAGAAAGGTGTGGTGCTAGAAAGGCGATATGTGTGTGTTGGCTCCATCTAGATGAGTGGAGGCACATGCCTGCCTTCCTGAACACGCTACACTACTCACCTGCACCAAATCTCCTCACCAGTGCTCTTATGTAAGGGTAGTCTCTACATGGCTACTCGATATATAATACCCATTTGAAAATGCCGAGAGAACAGTTATGAACAGAGTAACGAAAGAGCAGCTGGCGAGCAGGAGAAGAGACGCTAAAGAGCAGCCACATTGACAGTGGCTAAAGTGGCTGGAAACAAACTCGCACTTGTTACAGTAATTTGCTTTGATGTTTGGATTGAGGTTTAGTTTTAGCTTTTTGATTGTAGTTTAGTCAAACAAATAAGAGCGAATGGGTTCACACAAGAGCACACAAGAGTGCTGTAGGCCCTGCCAGAGATTCTTAGCCATATCCAGACATGCCTGATATAGCAAAAATTTCTGTAGTCTATAAATATGCTAAATTTAATTTAATTTACATCTATTATTGACTATAACTCAAACTCACTCAGCCTTCATAATTCCATCTGCCTGCCAACAACTTATGTTTCATTTTAAAATAACTATGATGCACTTACTACCACATTCACAGCTGACTTTAACAGCAAAACAATAAGCTGAGGAGCACACAATTACAACTGTACTTTAACAGCTGCAATTTAAGTTGTTATTTTTGTGACATTGTGAAATGTGTTGAAGAATTTGTGCCTTGGTGCAGACAGCAGGCCTCTTTCACTGAAGCTGATTGTACAATTATATGAATATTATTATATGAATATTGTCAACATTTTAGCACGCCTTCTAGCTGTTGGTATGGATTATCCTTGTACTTTTACTCACAATGATGTCGTATTTCCTTGTTTTTGAATCTTTGAAATATGTATCAGAGATTTGAGATGCACAAACACTTCCTCAATTTTACCATTTTTCTTTTTTATGAATAGTTTAATATCATTTTGAATTAATTTTTAAAAAAATATTTAGCTTCAACTAGGCACTGTATTCAATGTTAAAACATGGTTGAATTCATAACTCAAGCATCGCCACTCAGAACTCAATGCCTCAGCATGAACAGGTCAGATGTAAACGCTAGCCTTTCCATTCCAAACTGTTATCCAGGGACTTTTCCCAGGATGCAGCTTATCTCAGAAGGGCATTAAATACTTTTCAGAAGCAGGGGGTTCAGGGATCAGACATAACAGCTTTATCAAAGTCATTTGTCACATCCTTGCAATACCAATCCTGTGCCAAATGTGAACTACACTTCAATATCTGTATGACCCAAAAAGAGTTAATGAGATCCTCTGGCATGTGAGAATATTGTTACTGGATCAGATTAAAGACTATTAAAATGACTTTACAATGTCAAAGTTTTAATTTTAACTCGGTATATATGGTCAGAATATAATTTTTTGGAATCATAGTTTTTAGGAATTAAGTAATACGAAGTTTTAGTTCTTGAAAAGACTTCCTGTATACGACATGAGTCCATCTCCAATACCCACCTCTGTATTACCAAGGGTTATAAAGACACACAAGTACTGTACCATATTCAGTTTAGACTCAAATCCACAACCATCTGGTGTCTGGCTGGACAATTTGGACACAAGGGAATAGCTAAGCGAATTTTAGTTCTTGTATACCCAAAAGCGATTTAAATTAGAAATTGGTATTTCATAATATGTACTGTTTTTAAAAATACACGATAGGGGAAAGAGGGTTAAAAAGAACAGAAATATTTTGAATTCTGAGGATTAAGAGCAAACCAATCAGATGAAAGCTCTAGAAAATGATCAGTGTTTATACTGTCCAGATCATGAGAAACAAAACAAGATGCCCGCAGGAATTCAGGAATTCCAAGAATCCAAAAAGCTGTCCAAGCCGGCTTCTGGCTGAAGTGATGAGGAAAAGTTCCCCAGTGACAGCTCACTAGTATCTGCACATCCTCCTCCAAAAATATTTAGTCATTTTAAGGGCAAATATCTTGGTTAATGCATTAACCTTGCATGTGAACATTTTAAACGAGTTCCCTTGAGCGGATCAGTTTCGAGGTCAGGAGGACAGCTATGCAGGGGACCTCTGTGACCCCTGACCTTGCAATATGAGATCCTGTTTACCTTTCGTTTCTGTTTTATTCCGTCACGCTGAAAAAAAAAGAAAATGGAAAAAAAAAATTTATTCCAGGATAGAATGTATGCATATTTATTGTGTGGTATTTTTTGGTTACTGGAAATAATTGATTGAAATGCTTATTTTAACAGAGCATTTTGTGATTGTAGTTTCAAAATTAAATTGAGTTTTAAAATAAAACAGTCACTTGGTTAGCAGGCTGGGGGCATGGGTGGTGAGGGAGCAGATCACGGTTAGCAGGGGATAGCCTGGGATGACTTTGATACAGGACCATTTTGCCATGGCCTCTGCTGCCACATCTGTGAAACAAGCACCAGAACGGAGAAACAGTGAAAACAGACAGATTTTTGAAAATGAATATTGAATTGACTGTAAAACAGAGGCATAAGCTTTTGCACTTTTGGATGTATGGTCAATTCTTCAGAAAAGCAACATTTGATAGTAATGCAACACATCAAAAAAGGAATGTGGTCAGCAGTGGCAAAGCACATACAAAAATACTGATGTAAAACAGAGAAAAGAATAAACATTCAGTGTAAAGCTGTAAATTAGAGAGGGGAGGTCTTTTTAAAAAACAGGGCTACTGGGTAAGCTCATTTAGTAAAAGCGCCGCTTGCCTTTGTGCATCACTGAGCACGGCTTTGTATCGCCCAAGGGATATATGGGAGGGATTCAGTCAGTGAGGATAGCAATGTTCATTGCCTGTTGCCCGTGCAGGCGCCTGTGGCTTGTGCTCTGCGCACATGTATGATTGGGTCTCCTCTGTCCCTGCTCCACGCATGCATGGCTTCTGGCTGTGGTGTGAAAAGAGGCAGATGGCTGGCACTGTGTGTTTCAGAGGAGGTGAGTGTCATCACTCTCCCACCCGCAATTCGGCTGGGATTGGGGATGCCAAGTTTTTTTTTTTTAAAACAATGAAAATTCATAGAATGGTTTTGTGGGTAGCTTTTCTGTTTCCACCGCTGTCTGTGAATGCTTAGGCATGCCTTGATGTGATGCAATCAGACAACATCATGCAACTGCTCCATGGCCAGAGCACACTTATACCTCATACTTTTCTCCTTCCAACTGGCTGAGGCTATGCGGGTCTGTGCTAGACTATTACCTGAATAGAGTCCTTCTTGAAAACCGTTTCCTCAAAGAGGTTCTGTTCAGCCAGTAGGGGACACTCTCTTCTCTGGACAGAACAGAAAACCAGTCTCACTATAGAAGTGGTCTGTGTGTAGATAGTGAGGCTGTCTCATGGATGAGATGTTAAACTGAGGTTCTGAATCTCTGGAACCATGAAAGATGTCATAGGATTTATTGCAAACAATAGGGCTGCAAAAAGGGGTAAAAAGTGAGAACTTGCTGGACATCCCCTTACTCCAGCCCATCCTCTGTTGTGGGGAGATTAGTGCCCCCCAAAGCTTTCCCACCCTCTCCTAGTCATGGCCAAACATTGCTCAAGTAGCTTGACTTGTGTCTCACTTCCCATTTTAATTTCGGATAGTAATCATTTCCAGGCTTGGTTTGAGAGAATAGCCCTCTTGAGAGCAACTGCCAAACTGACAGCGCCCTCTCTGAATGCAGTTAACCCCCAGGCTCCAGGCTGTTCACTACCACCAAGTCAACAGTCCTGCCCCTTGTCCCATTTTCTGCCCCTAAACTCCCCAGCATCTAAATGTGCATTCGGCTGTTTATCAAACATCATGACCCCTCGCCCTTCAAATTCGCACCGACCCAGACAGTGAGATCAGGGACCAGCCATGAGAGCTGAAATTGTTCAGGGGCCAACAGTCATGGAGCTGAGACAGAACCAACAGTGTACACCTGTGATCGTGCACGTAGAATGAGCGATTCATCCTGCTTTTTTATTCAGCTTTTTTTTCTTTTTTTGGGAGGAGAAATGTGTTTTTAATCCATATTCCCAATAGGAGCCCCCATCTGTTCTTCAACATCTCTGCATGCTGCATGTTCTTTGGAGGGGTGGAATGGGAGGGAGGGGGGAGGGTTGGTCTTTTGTTTGTCTACCTCTTGGGATAATATTTAAAAAATGGAAATCTGGCCAAGCTGCCTTCTATGGGCCATTTTATTCATGAATTGATAGTTGAGGGGGAAAAAAAACCAACATTTTGTCTGTTATTTGCCACAGGTATTCCATTTGTTGGACGTGACTGTCCTTATCGAGCATTATGTGCTGCCAGTTACCGGTATTGTGCTGAGCAGAGAGCCAAGAGCTGTGTTTTCACAGCGAGCCCAGACGCAGCTGGGTCAGCAAAGGCGGCCTCGCGAATGCGCTGCGCCCGCAGATAAAGCTGCCACCAATTAACAGCTTCCCTCTTAATGAATGGAAGGAAGCAACAGCAGTGAACCGCTGCGACTATCCCTTCACAAAGCCAGAAGATTACAAAAATAAACAAAAGGCACCTCTTTTGTTTCCATTGATTGTAGCTCAGGACATCTGAACTTATTTATTTATTTTTTGTTCTTCCTTGAAATCATTGCGAACAATATTAATATCTCCCCCCCCACATCAAAACCGGCCAATGTAGAGCAATGTTTGCTCTGTGGATAAATTTGGGATTTGCACAGGAAAACCAAAATATTACTCACTGTGACAACGTTAGCGTGTTCCAGGCTGACCACTACTACTACAAATGGTAAACTAATGACCACTGGAGTTTGTGCAAGACCCCTAAAAACAGTTTCTAGGTTCCCCTCATTTATTATAGTCGTCCCACAGAACTCCCTGGGCTCTTGTTTGTCTGAGGAATGGCGGTGGCTCCTCAATTCCTCCCTGAGTCCCTCTACCTGAAAATAACAGGGTTAAAGTCTTTGACTAAAGCTAAATATTTTTTAAAGCTCAGTGATAGACATTTGTTTTTATGGTAGTGTTTTCACTGAACGGTTTTCCCACCTCTAGCAGTAGCATCAGCTTGGGTTTATTCCACATTTAAAATTATTTTGACCTATCCGTGACCTATTTTGACACCGTGCACCTTAATCCTGCCTGAAGGTTGAAGCCAAGCATGCAACTTGGATGGATGGGAGGCTAACTTGCTGCCGGAAGTGGTGTTAATGGGCCAATAGGGGACAGTCCTTTGGACCAAGCATAAAAAAGCAATCAGTCACCATAACATACTCTGTCAGCTCTAGCGGGTGCAGACTAGCATGTGTGGCCTGTTGATGTGCTGTCAGCTCGTGCTTCCTGTCTCCCGCGGTACAATGACTGAGCTGTGCAGCCTCTGCATCGGGGACAGCACTTCATGCTCGGCTGCCTGTGAGTCCCGCTTGCCCAATGACGCAAGGACAACACTGAACACCTCCCTCCCAGTGCAATGCATTCGGCAACTGCACTTTGCCCCACAGGTCTCCCTGCCATAGACACTGGTATGGTCTGGATTAGATTACAGACCATAGGGTGCATCATTAAACCAGGGTCTTTGATGCTTTAGTTGGATGCTCTACCCATGAGTCCAGCAATAGAAGAGAATTCAGAACACATTTGGAGAAGGCTCTGGTACATCATGTCTTTGCCCCACCCATCCAAGATACATTTGTGCAATATATCTTCTGAAATTAAATTTAATATAAATTTTCTTTTAAGAGATAATGGGATGGGGACTCTTGTAACCCCAAATACCATATATCTTATGACAGACAGCTCTGCTAATGAATCTCTGTGGTATGTTCTCAAATGGTATGTTCCATAATATAACAATAACAATATGAATAATGGGGCCATACAGTGTATAGTTTTTACCGCAACTTCAAATATCCTCAAGAAATGTGGGTTTTTTTTCTACATATTGAACATGACTTTAAGTAAGAGTTTTTTTCTTTGAACAATGTTCTCTCTCTTTTTTCCGTGTGCTTTCTATGGCCTCTGACTGATGACAGCTGTTAGCCTGTGGTGTCCTGGCATGTCTTTTTGAGGCGCTAATGTAGCTCTAACCCAAGGAACCCTGGCTAAATCAAACCCACCCTTCCACTGGCAGGATAGACCCAATTGTGTCTTGCAGCAGTATACTTGTGGTCACAGTCTGCCAATGACACAGCCCATAATCTTTGTCGAAGATGTAATCAGTTTCAGACTGGAGGTTTCCATTGTATGTAAGGAATTTTCATTTCTGCTGTAAAATGGGTATTTATTGTAAGGTTGTAAATGCCCATGTTTAGTTATAAAATGTCCAACAGCACTTGTACAGTGTTGAGTCATTTTAATCATGCAAATACGTGTTAATATGCATTTGCCACCATGTAGAAAAACACCCTGTTGGGAAATATGCTTCCTCATTCCTTTGCAATGTGAAACCCAGACGCTGCTGTGTGACATAAAGTAGGTGCACTGTGTCAGTGTCATTCACAGTGCAGAATGACCTCATTTTTGAATGTCACACTTGCGCACGGATGGAGGTTCTTCTCAGTAGTTCCCTTTTTCTATGACACACAGTGACATTCAAAAATGAGGTTATTTTTTGCTGAGTGACACCGACCTTTAGCATGCATGAGTAGACTCCCGTCTAACTTCAATTACCCTCAAATCGCAGGCTTTTTTGCCATGTTACTGGTGTAAATATTTATGTGGTAATTAGCATTCGTGCTGCTTGTGCAAATCTTTTTTCTTTTTTAAATTTCTTCTAATGGTCTCAGAGGACTTATGCGCTTATGATGTGAACAACAAAAACCAAGTGTGTTTATGTGGTTGAGGCCCTCATAATGGAAGCTGTTCTATTGGCCGTACCATGGAAAAGCAGTAGTTATGCAAAGACAGAGCTGCCCGTGCATTCGTCTGGCAATGAGCTCACCACAGCACAACTCCAAGCAGGGAATTCTCCTGTTGTTTACAAGTTCAAGGAAAGTGCATGCATGTAGGAGCCCACACAACGATCACTGCATAAGTGTAATGTGCAAACATATTATTCGCATTGCCAGAAAGAACCAGAAGGGAGACATGCCCATTTTCTGCAATAACCTTCACCATGAGATTTAAAGCCTTTTAAAGGTTTCTGAAGACATTATACAAAGAGCTGAGGCAGGGTCTTTTTTAAATGTGTTCCAAACCAATGTCTGATAAACTAAACATAAAGAAAACGCTGTTCCCTGTGTACCATAGATGTTATGCGAGAGTTCCGGAGGGCCACTACGTCTGCAGGTTTTTTTGTGTCTCTGCAGCCAGTATAGGCCTCAGAAAGAGGATTTATGGACTCCTTAGTGAAATGAATCATGAATCAAAGTACTTCAACACCTCAAATACTGTAGCCCTCCAGGAATGGAGTCTGACACAATGGAGTCTGTTGTACATCTTTTTGAAGAGCCCATGTTCTTTGTTGGTTCACAGAGTGAAGAGACTTCTCTGTAACTTTACAAATTATCTATCCACCCACCCACAGGGGACAGAAGCCATCGAAGAGTTTCAGAAGTTTAATCTCCATCAGCATCTGCATAGATATATCTCCCTCCATATCTTAAGTGGTCATGGGAAACAGGAAGTGGGTTTTCCATGGGAAATGTGGCAGGATAAGACAGTGCCACAAGGCTGGGTCCATACTGAGGGTAAAAAGGGTTTTATAAGGAAGCATTAACACATCATATAAAAGAGGCTTGATGAGTCCAATCACAATGACTCACAAGTCAAGGTGCGTGGTTTAAAACTTTTCAATAGACTAGCGACATTATGGCTGATCATGTTTCATATTTTCATATTTCTCAGGTTACCATAGCCGGTCATAAATTCATGAATACCTCCTTAAGTCTGAATGATGCATCTGTCACTGTAAGTACATGTTATCAGAGAAGAGTAAGCGCAAGATGAACCAGAATAAAATGCCAACAAATATGTTCAACAATATATCAGTATCGAATAGGTTCCTCACTGACAAGCTTACCACATCAAACTGGTCACAAGTTCAAGAGTTGCTAGCTGCCAACCAGGCAAATGCAAAGATAGATCAGATCCGGGGTTGCATTCCACAGGAAAAAGAAATGAAAATAGCGGTAGGTGGAGTCTGAAGCTGTCAACACTGCCTGAAAGCGTCTCATCGTGCTCTCTGTGAAATGTTTTGTGATATTGCCTTTGGATTGCATAATAAAACGGTTTAATGTCTCTGGAATGAATCAGGCTCACTTTCAGTTTGATTCGAGCACCCCGCCTGCATGAACCTGCACTCCACAGGAATGTCTCACTCTCTTTCTTTTATGGCATAGGCCATGGGGTCATTACAGTAAGCGCATCATCACTGGAACATTTTACCATTTCAGAAACATTTTAGCAACTTTTTTACCCCTCAATGTTCACAGGACATTGGAAATAGGTTGCAACTTAATGGAAACATAAGGACAAAATTTTCCACTTGCCACTCTGATTATCTCCCTGGTTATGAACTGGGGGTATTTATGAAACTTAATTACTGAGTTTGCTAGATAACTGCGCTGAGTAAACCCCAGAACGACTCTTTTTACTTCAGTTCATGGTCCAGATTTGGGATTTTTAATGGTCATTCATGTATGACTCCGGTGGCTGCTTCATTAGTTTTTGATGTGTTAAGCATTAGTCTATTCCTTCATTCATCATGGTTTACACATACATTCAAGTATTAGTAAATGCTTATTTGCCTCCAGTATTGTAAAGTGTCACTAAAAAATCTAATCTTAGCTGGTTGCCAGTCTATTGGCTGTGTTGCTAGTGCCCCCCCCCCCCCCCCCTGTCGCGATAGCAATCTGGTCCCCCTTCCCCACCCCCCCATTCTGGAATCTCAATCTCCCCACAGCCCCCTGAATCGGTGCCACGGCACAGCGTCCTCCTTTTTTGGGTAATGGAAGTGGCCGCCCTGTGGTAGTGGGGCATGCGGTCCCGCGAATAGCGAGCACACACTCCTGGCTTAATTACGGCAGTTATTTTCTCGTTTGTCACGGGAGTGGCGTCTGGCGGCCCGCCCTGGGGTTGGAAGGGAGTCGTCCTCTCTGCTCTGCTGTTGTGGGTGCTGTCTTGGCTCGCAGGGTGTTTACTGTGTCGTGGGGTCTTTTGAGGAACCACCCTCCCCCCTGAGAGAGACTGAACCAGGTCCTGTGCAGACGTGTTGCCACAGGAAAGGGGGCTGTCATTCCTGAGACTGAAAGGGGAATCCTGTATAGAAACGCACCAGTGCTGTCAGTCAGACAGGGCTGGCCTCAGACTGGGGCCTTGGCATGCGGTATTCGTCACAAACTGACATTTTCACTTGTGGTTCTAGGCTCCTGCTAGGAGGGGGGGGGGGCAGCATACACTGGTGTTTGTTCTTGCTGGTCTTTCCGTAAACTACAGGTAGATTGCTTCAGCTAGATGCATCAATTAAACACCAAATTCCATTTTAGAAAAGTATCAATCAAAAGGTCATCTGATACAAGGAACCAAGAACTCATACTAAAATTCTACAAGCACAGGTAATCCAAAGACTCGCAGCACATCTAGCAACTATGGACGTAGAATGCTCTAGCACAGGAATAGCCTACCCTGGTCCAAGAGAGACCAATGTTTTTCTCTCGCTCAGAATTCAATGCTTAATTGGCTTTTGATTTCTTGCTGATATCAAAGCAAAGGCATAGGGAAAAGCAGCAGTCCTTGTGGCAGTCCAGGACTGGAGTTGGCCACTACTAATATTCTCAGACAAGCTTAGGCAAAAAGCAGGTAAGCCTGCAAGTCTCCCCCTCAAGCTGTTCTATTCTGCAACAATGAAACTTACAGGTAACTCAGACTGAGCAGAGGTCAATTGTAAAAGGCCAGACGACGTGTGTCTCTCAATAATCCCAGACTACTACAGAACGTGATCTGACTGGATTGATCTATTGATTAGGGCATTGCCTTCCAAATGATGCCCAGAGGGGAAGTGGAGGGTTGTAGTAGTGAACCACCCACCCCCCAATCTTAATCAGAAAGACTTGTTTTAGCCAGGATATCAAAATGTGTTCATTCAGAAGCTAATCTTAATGTGACACAATCATAATGTTTATGGGGTTATCCTTTAGTTTGTTTAATCCCATCTTGTGTTGCAGTGTAGCAAAGTACAAAAGTATGTGTATTCCCAGCTGCTCAATGTTATATCTGGGATTTAAGTCTGTGGCCACGACAGACCGGCTGCAGTGGGAAACAGTATGGTCTACAAGCTGCAGGATCGTCTGTCTGCCGCCTGTCTGCCACATCATTTACATTCAGGCAGCTGAAACAGTGCCTGAGGGGTCCTTCTTCCAGAATCCCCCACTCTGGTCCCTAGCAATGTCAAACATGTTGCCTGTAGGAGCCAGCAAAGTGACAGTGCTGTTTGAAGGAACATCTCAATGAACCCACTCAGAGACTGACAGACTGCCTGAAAACAGACATATGATCTGGCTGGTGTTTTTTTTCTGCATTGAATAGTTTTGAAATTCATAACAATAATCTGCAACCAACAACATGCACTGCCCCCAAAAAAAGCATGCATACACACACTTGCAATTAATAGAATTGCACACTTGGAATCCACACACACACACACACACACACACCAATGCATAACATTTTGCCCTCCTTCAACTTGGCTTCACTGGAATTCACAATTTAGCACACATATTTGTGGTGTCTTTTCCAAAAAAAGGGCCACTGCTATCCACTAAACAAACTAAAGAGAAAATCTAACTTTGTTCTCAGGAAGTACAACTGGACATTCTGGACCAACCCTAAGCAAACATCTTACTAAGTACCCACTAGGCCAAACATCTGCGCAAACATCACCATTTTTGTGAAACAACACAGACTATCTCTGTGCATACATCCAGAAATAGTAAGCGTCTGACTTCATGGTTACTCTGCCTGGCTCAAGTGAAATCCCGTGTTTGTGGTTAGTGCTACGGGCTAGTATTTGTTGTCCCAGATCACCGGTGCCTATATCGGGTTCCAGTGTGGTAGGTTCCAGGCGCGACCCCCCCCGTGCCAGTAGGCCTGGCGTGGGTTCGATGATGAATGGTGCTGTGCGGAGCCTGGAGCCTGGATTTGTTTATAGGTGTGGTTCACACAGCGCACTGCGCAGCGTCAGGAGACAGTTATGGATGGGGCCGTGCGAGACGCTGTTATTGTTGCGTTATTAATTGTGGGGGGAGATGACAGATGTGTGAGAGAAACTCATTTAACAGCCACGACAGGAGGAGATAATAGATGCGCCCGCGCTGCTCCCCTGAAAGGATTTGCATCGCTGCAAACCGTTCGTTTCTCACACAGAGCATTGATGTGACTGACAGGTGTCAATGTGCATTGAGTGGATATAGAGTGTTCATCTGCAGCATTCACTGAGATAATTCCATTCGCCTGCTTTCTATTGTTTTTTAAACAAAATATATTTTTTTTTCCTCAAATACAATGCAGTGATGTTCCTTTGTATGTCAGCAACCATTTGGTATGGAAATATGAGGTTGGGATGGGTGTTGGAAAAAAAATGTCCAAAGGGAAATAATATCAGGTTGTCACTGCCAACTTCATTGTCCTGCTAGGGATATTCAGTTACACGCTGTAGGTTGAGATATATATTCACATGGGAGGGAACATGACAGCTTTATTGACAAATTAAATTATTATATGTAAATATATCTTGCATATATTCTTTCAATAGCCTACATGTAAAGAGATGTATTTTTTTTAAACTTATCTGCATGCCATTATTGTTATCTACTTTAGTATTCATTGAATGCCGTCCTTTATCATTTAATAATTCTGTTTTATAGTTTCAAATCTACCATTGAAAATGTATTATTTTTTCTAAATTTTCCATATTCCGTAAATACAAGTAATTGTCTGAATAAAGATTCTGAATTTTAGTTATTGACAAAAATGAAAATACTTAAGGAGAAAGTGCACAACATTCCAGCACTAGGTGTTGTTTGTGCCTATGTAGTCACTGAAAACTACTAAATCGTCCATTTCCCTGTTCTCCTTTTCGTAATATAAGATTTTTATAACAATATATTTTCTAAACTGCCATGAATGGCACACTCAGACTGCCTTGGGGAGAAAAAGGTGGCTTGGATAGCTCTGGGGACATTGATAATGGAACAATGCAATGAAGCCTTTACACAGGAGGAAACCTTGTGGTTTAAGTTCCACGTTTTTACTGAAATATCCTACTTGGATATGTATTTAATTGATTTATTTCTTTTTTTTATGTGAAATTGTAGACATTTCTGTTCTGGTAACCTTTTTGGTCTATTTTGTAGTCTTGCCTTGTCACCATGCTATGGCTGAGGGAGAGGTGGCGATGATCTGTCCAGGAGCTCGCTGCAGTTTACAAAAATGAGAGAGGGAGGGAGAAATACAGCCACTGGAATGACCAAGACAGGTCCAGTCCTACTGTCTATCAGGTCTGTCTCTACTGTCTGTCTCTCTATCAGTACTGCCTATATCCACTATCCCTCTATCAGTACTGTCTCTCTCTTCTGCTTCTATCAGCTGTATCTCTACTGTTTATCAGCATTGAAATAACGTGGCTCTACTTTCTATCTGCACTGTCTCTGTCTTTATTGTCCCTGTCCACTGCCACTAATGTCTGTTTTGTCTGCACGTTTTGTTTTTAGTCTCTCTTTTTGAGCTCTATGTCTAGTCCAGAGGTGGGCAGGGGTGGCTGTATCTGGTCCTGAATTTCATGCCAATTTCTGGTCGTAATTACTTAATTAGCCTTAACATTTTTGCAATCTGACATTTTGTCATGTGATAGGCTCATGAATGGCAGCCGAAGATTGTTCATGTGTCTCTATATGAAACATTTTAATGTGACCTACTTTAATCTACAGCTGAACCAGTGTTGGTGTATACGGCCACTTAGCTCATTTAGCCAGAGTAATTGGTAATTGATGGAAACAAAACTCTGTATACACACTGGCCCTCCAGAAGCTGAATTGCCCACCCCTGGTCTAATTAGTCTCCCTGAGCAACTTTTAGCTTCTCTTCACTGAAAGGTCCATGAAATGCTCACCACTGGTCATGAATACGCAACAGACCGCAGCGATCCGAGCCATCAGGAGCAGTCCTCAGTTCTTCGCCGCCTCCGTCTCCATCTCGGCCTGTTGGAAATGAAGACCAAATGTTCCAGCGAGCTTCTGCTTTGGCAACGGGGGCAGTGAACGCTTCATAAAATGAAAAATAGCACCCAGGGCCAAAATAAATAGCTTTGGTTGTGCGGCGCTGTAATGAGAGCACAAGGTCTGTCAGTTGCGGAGAGAGCACAATGCCTCAGTCTCTGCTAGAGGCGGCTGCGCAGACATGCTTATAGTGGGGCTGAATAGCAGATTGATGGCGGATCACTTTACCCCCTGCTCTTTCGCTCTGGCAGGAGACGAGCGTTTGGCACATTCTTGGCGCGGGCCCTACCGGGTTGCCTTTGATCCCCTCTTGCGAGTCAGACCCTCCCAGCCTCAGAACTGGCCAGGTTATCATAATCACACGTCTATTTATATAAAGAGCTAAACTGCCGTAATGCATCTGGGCTGCAAAACGCACTGTCGGTTGGCACATTTGGCAGACATATCGAGTCAGAGCCCGAACTCAAGATGAGATGAGATGGGGAAGTGATCAGGTTTTTCCCCCCAAGACCCACCCCATATTTATCACCGCGGAGCCTTTGCTCTCGTTATTTCTGGTTGTTTAAAAAGTGATAACACAATCGGGAGGAGGACGAGGAGAGGACGATATTTATGGCCTGTTGCTGTCGGATAAGCCAGCAAGAAACTCCTCTTTTTGACGTGAGCTTCCTCCGTGTTTCTACGCTTGCCCATAGCCTAAAATGAAATGTCCCCCTGGGAGATGGTATGAGCCCAGACCTTGGTGGGATAAAGCAACTGAACTGACTGTATCTTAGCCGCAGTGATCTGCCTCTTGAATGTGGGGCAGGCCAAAGACACCACAGGATGTAACCCATCCATTCCATAATTCCCACCACTTAAAAACCTCAGCAATGGGCAGGACTAGAAATGATCTGTAATGACCAGATGTTCATAGACATCACAGCACCCTGCCTTCAAGTGAATATTACTGTAAGGGTAACATGTTCCCTTTGAGGAAAAGTGGACAGTAAAGGTCAGTGCTGTAACTATTAAATGTGAAAATCATATTTTAGGATTCAAGGCTAACACTCCCCAGTCAGTACATAGAATATCGTTTGTTGAAACCACCTAGAATCAGATCCGCCACTGGGATCAGCAGTCCTCAATGGCAAGAGGTTGCAGTGTCAGCATGCACAGGATCCTTCAGCAACATGGCTGTGTTTATGTAGCCTCCCTCCTCCTCAGTATCAGAATTGTCTTTGTCCCCCCCAAACCCCCCACCCTACTGGTGCTGAGGCATCACGTTTGATGCATATTGATGATGTCATTGGGTGAGCTGCTGAGTGACAGGGGTCAGGGCCCCTCCTTCTCCCTCTGCCAGCTGGCTGCGTGTGCTTAACAGCTCCCCAGTTCCAGCATGTAAAAGGGAAAAAAGTCTCTGAAATGTCTTTTTTTTACTCATTACAAAAGGAGGTCATTTTATTTACACGTTGAATCCATGTGAGGTGTTTCCGAAAATGAAGTATTGCAGTTTTAGCTGCGCCTGAGCTTGAATCATTCTTCAGCAACGGACTGGAACAGATTTATTATCTAGAAGATAACTATTTATGTAATAACACTTAATATTGCAGACTTTTTCTGGCATGCTTAAATGAGCGAGGACAGACAGAAGTAATTAGATAAGATTTTCACCTGCTGGACTGGCAAGCCACAGTCTGAGGACCTACAAGCCACAGTCAATAACATCAGAAATACAGTCATTTGTACTTTGCACACACTGGCTCAGGATCTGTTCTTGATTTGTACTGCCTACACACAGTGGGAGTATAAGAGTGAGTGACAGGTGACAGATGAAAATGTGCTGTAAGTGGTGTTTATTTTTGGAGATCAGCTGTTTTGAATAGCCCTGGTGATAGAGAACAGCTAATATTTGACTTGCAGATCATTTGTAAGCTGGTTATTCATAAATGGTTAAAAAAGTAAGAAAATATTTTGATTGGACATGGCAATCAAACTTTCAAAAATCTACTGATTCACAGATTAATTGATTTTTAATTTGATTTTAATTTAATAGATGTGTACATTGAAATATATAAATTCAATACAGAAGTTTTAAAAATTAGTTCTTTTGGTGCATATAAAGAATGATTTTGAAATGCATTGCACACTTTTCGCTGTGTTGGGAAGCTTTTTCAGGAATATAGATCAAATAAAGCACTCTTGAACTTCCTGGCTTTTTTGGCCTTTGTTAACCATGGCCACCACATCAAAGGCTACTTTTCTAATTCTATTATTTCGCTGGAGGTTTGGTTTAACAGTTACAAATTATATTTACAAATTGCTCATTGTTTCCTCCAAGTAGGTAACAAAACATGTATGGAAGTATTGAAAGAGAGGTTCTATACAATGTGCAACAATCCGAGCACAAATTTGTTTCTAAGATACCAAGCAGCACTGAACTTCTTTGATCGTCAAATATGTTTGTCCATCAGCCAGCCAGTCCACTACTGTGGTTGTCTCTAGTCTAATAGTGTAGCTCATTCATACCAATGCAGGGCTTATGAGTTAGTTAGCATGACCTCCGGCCTACAGCGTTTAGTGTTTATTATTTCAGATTTATCATTTATAAGCATTCCAATCCATAGCTTTTCCATTTAAATGTATTCAGGTGATATAAAGTTATGTTAACCCATTTAATAGAAACCGCAGCCAAATATGAATAAAAACACATAGTTGGGGCGTACAGGGGTTGTAGTCACGGGTTGTACAATGGTTGTACAATGAAGACATACAATGTTAACCTCCCAAGTAAGATTTATATAGAGTCCGATTAAATACATATACAGCAATATATTTATGAGAAACAATTATATTGTAATGTTGTATATTGTATGCACGTATATAATATATTTTGTTATAGTATATTCTGTGATTTCAGATATATTGAAATATATGGCCTTATTTTACATTTTTATATGTTTGCACAGTTAATAATTCAGCCTGGGTCTCCAAAACTGGGAAATCTGTGTCAGACTATTCACATCCAGTGTGGCTGAAGTCTGCCTCAAGACCTGTGCTTCCTGCCTTGGAATGTGCTGTTGGTATTCTTGAGATCCTACCACCTGCTGGCCTAGCTGAAGTCTAAGGAGCCAGGAGCCAGCCTGACTCCCACAGTCTGACTGCCAGTTTTAAAGGTTTCACCTTTTAACCTTAAACTATCCTTCACTCATTGGATGGGGGTTTAAATGTGATGCCTGTCAGCCTAATGTGTGGCCTTCAGAGAAAATTCAGGAGTCTAAATAATGTTTCATTATTTAATTTCAAAAGGATATCAGAAGGATTTCAAATGATTATATTTTAATACAACACTTTAATATGTATGTTATTTCTGTGTAGAGCCTATCATCATGTGTTTTCGTTTTCATCAAGAATTTTTTACATGACTTTGAAATCACTGCAGAGTCTTAGAAATGCTGTTAAGTAATACATTTGTCTATGCTTCACACATACAGTTTTTTAATGGTCTGCTTTTTTCGGTCATATGTTATTTATTTTCATGTCAGTTTTAATACCATACTACTTTTCCGATATTTTATTTAGCTATATAGTACCCATCTATATCATGAATGTTTGGTATTTTACATGATGACAGAGTATGTGGTTGTGTTTTTTCACTCTGCTTCTACTTATTATTAAGATTGACAATTTGACCAGGCTTGAAAATAAAAGTAGCCAATTTCAAGTCCATAGGGTCCTATGATCACCACATTATTTTAACTGTCCTTTTCTACAGCTCTTCTTAGGTTACAGAATCCCAAATGTAACATTACAATCTAAATCCTATCCAAACATTGTTATAGGGTAACTTTTCCAAAATGTATTCCTTTCATTATGTCTTCCTTAGGATGTCCGTTTATTTAGTCTGTCATTTCTGCAGCTGCTCCTGTCCAACTGGAGTGAAGAGTAACCAGTGGTATTTAACAGGCCACTTACGACTTGAGGCTGGTTCAGTGTGTCCTTGAGGCCAAGATGAGTATCTGCTGAGGAGTCATTTATTAACAAGCTTGTTTTCCAGCGTGTGCTTGTTCAGGTCCTGCCCAAAATGTGTACAATTATCACACCAAACCAATTGCTTTCTCAGCTACCTGGGGAACTGTGCTACAAATATTTCAAAACGCAAGCATTCAATAATTATAGGAATAGCAGAGTGTTTCACTGCTAGTACTGCAGGAGGTCTCAGGGGTTAATGACCTTCCATTCCAGCACATGCAGGTGATGTGATGTCACCGCCAGGATAGCTGTGCAGGAGACAGCAAAGCGGAATGACTGGGAATACCGGATGAATGGGAAGGCCACGCTGTTTTGGCCGAGGGGGAGGGAATAACGTATCCCCCCTCATTTGTGGCTTCTGCTGCCATTGAAATCGAAGGGCAAGGCGGAAATGTGACCCATTGTTATTTAGATCCGGAGAGTTGTAGGTGCAGGTGCTGAGGTCTGGTTTTGGATGTCCGACGGAGCGCTGGAAGGCAGCTCTTACCGCGGTTCGGGTTTCCAGAACCCGATCTGAGGCATCTTCTGCACACAAAGCTGCTCTGAATGGAGACCCAGGGCCATGCACTTCATGAGGCCAGTCCCACCATTCCTGTAGGCACCGGTCTGTCAGCAGTGCTTTCCGCACACAGGTACCGCGTATCATCGTGTCACATTGGCATGTTTCCAAAACCGTGTACCCAGCGGCAGTCACATCTATGACAGACATGATGGTTGCATTGTGTGCCTATGACGGTATTGTGTACTGCAAGAAATCTCTTAAATGAGTCTTCGGAAGAATCAGGAAGACTTCAACTATTCTGAGCCAGGTCCGATTTAAGTCACAGATCGACTCAACAGAAATCAAATCAAACAGGATAACCATCATGCCACAAGGTGAGGCCGTCAAAGAGTCAGAAAAGGGGGCATCTACATTTTTTTTTAACTTGCCACTAATGTCTCCAGAGAGAGAGAGGATGGTCAGAACCTCTCTAACTGCAGATAAAATGCAATACCTAAAAGAACAGATGATGACAATATCCTCAGCAAGCCTCTGTGAAGGTTTACTTCAGTCCTCTCTTCTAATGTTTTTTATGTGTTCTTTCCCAGATTTTAGAAGAATATTTTAAAATAATAATAAATGAAAAAGTTCAGATAGAAGTTATCTTGATTGATTCACTATGCTGGGGCTACAATAAACCATGTGATGGGGGTAGACTTAAACTGTTCTGTCAGGCCTGCAACGATCCAAGGAAATAGCATGATGACTGGTGGTTTGGGTTTTATGAAAACTTGCATTGGAGCTGTGGTTGTACACTGTCTGGAACAACATTTGGTTTCTAGGCTTTTTGTGTGGAACTGCTTGCCAGAACATGTGCTGGATATTCTCTAATCAATTAAAGCAGTCAATTACACTTAGTTCACTTAGTTTGTTTCCTGGGTCCAAACTGGTTTTTGATGTTAAGGTGAAAGTAAAATCCATCACATCCTGCAGACCACCAGGAACATCATGTGGGGTCCCTACTCTACAGAATAGACAGATGATTAACTGAGATTGGCTGAATGACTTATTCTCATCATCGGTGATGCCTAAATGCTCATGAACCATGTGAGAGTCCCGCCTGAGGCCCTGTGATCTAGAGAAACAGCAGAGGAAATATTGGCAAGGCGTTCAGTATGGTAATGGTGAGATTTCATCGGAAAGTTGGTTGTGGAGGACCCATGGTTTTGGGCCTTGTGGAACAGTGTTGGAGTTCCCATTACAGGCTGTGTGAAAATGTGCATCCCTCAGGCATGTGCAGCTAACCTCAAACTGCTGTGACCTCCACGATGCATAGCCCCTCCTATCAGATGAAGAGGATCCCGTAAGGCATATAGGGAAGGGTCTTACAGCAGGAAATGATTTGTAGGCATCTGGTACGCTTCTCCGCCACTGCTTTTGCCCTCTCCCGTTGTGCGTTTATATCCCCCCATCTTTTAACAACTTCTTCAGCGTGGAGGTTTTTTATTAACATGTTTGTCCAGTCATGCTTGGCTGCAAGCTGTCCATTGATTAGCCTGCTTTTACCATGAAAAGTTTTAGGAGTCCCCATTGCATTTAATGGAATGTGCATTTATACGCAGTGTAATGTCATGTCCTTAGAATGTAAGGAATATCTAACATGTAGTTTTCTTTTCTCAATCCCATTGCACATAATTTTTTCAGTCTGTTGGCTAGTAATTTCATTCCAACCAATTGCATGGCTTTAGCCTTTTAGTAACAGTGGGAAAAGGCTGATATTCATCTGATGTGAATGGACTCAGACAAGCCCATCGCAGATCTTGGCTCCACAGAAAACTTTTCAATCTGTCAGTTGTTGCTTCCTGTAATTTTCTATTCTTTTCTCTGTTATTTAACACTGCACTGCATCTATTTTAGGATCACACTGCAGTTTTTTCTGCATAATTTCTGTGTTTCAGCATAAATACTTAATCAATTTAATATTAACAATGGAAAATTACACACAGTGATGGCGAATTCCAGAACCCCTCATTTGCTGTTTCACAGTGCTGTAAAAAAAAGTATTTGTTCCATTCTTGATTTCTTCTATTATTGCACACCTGGTCACTCTGAATAGTATGATTTTTTTTTTTTACAAAATGTAATAGAACTGCCTTGCCATTAGAATGAAATAGTCACCATGAAGTTTCTACAAGCACACTATGCCATGATCAAATAAAATTCCTGAAGAGATGAGAAAAAAAGTTGTTGAAATATCATTCAGGAAATGGTTACAAAGCCATTTCTAAGGCTCTGGGACTCCGACACACCACTGTGAGAGCCCTTATCTCTGAACGAAGAACACTTGGAACAGTGGTGAATCCTCCCAGGGGTGGCCAGCCTGCCAAACATTTTCCAGTGGTGCAGAGTCAACTCATCCAGTAAGTCATAAAAGATCCCAGAAGAACATTCAAAGAATTTTGGCTTCTCTAGCCTCAGCTAAGTTCAGTGATCATGACTTTGCAATTAGAAAGAGCTGAAATGAAACCATTCAGCGTGACAATTGTGCAGTGATAGAGGGAATTAGGAAGGGGGCAAATATTTTTCACGCCACTGTAAGTCCTAATACTGACAAAGTGACGATTTTCAAAATAAATTTCTTTCCTTTTATTGCAGTTTTATCTGGCTAACCAGTGAATGCTGGACTGAATACTGAACCTTAAAAAAGAGAGAGAAAAAAAACAAAGATCCTTTTCCTATAACCCATTGCAAAAATACCTCAGGAAATCCTTAGGCTCAGGAATATTAGTGGTAAACTGTCAATCACTCTTGGCACCATGACAACGAGTATCAGATCAGCTGGAGCTTGGAGTTTGCAAAAGCAAACAGCCACCTAGAGCATTAGCAGTTACTTGACCCTCCTGGTTAGGGGCTGTTTTGACATCCAGCTGTAGTGCCAAAGGGCTGCAAGCTGGTGAAAGGGCAGTCTGTCTCATAACTAAAGCTGAAATTATTTATCAGCAATACCTGATGTGAGCAAGACAATTTGTGCATTTAACATAATTAAATATTTTAATGACATGCTGAAAGATATTAGCAGTTTAAATATGTATTTGTGTGTTTGGCCAGATATGTATTTAATCAGAAAATCCATGCTGCCTATGTTTTGGCATGTTTTCAACAGGGGAGGCCGAGTACAGTGATGCAGTCTCTTAGACACAGGCATGCTGATGTCACCGCGTGTCTGCTTGGCTGGTTAAGCCCCAATGATAGATGGTATAAGAAGACTTTCATTCTGTGCAAACCAATCAGATATGTCATGAGAGGCTTCTGTGACTGCCTGGCCTGTGCAGGCTGATGTTAAATGGTAGGAATGTCAGTGGCAAGCATTGCAGAAACATTCATGAGCCAGGGGTGTAGCACACGTCTACTAATGTGCTATGTGCAAAAGTGTTTAAACCAGGACATTCCAGATTAGTGGGTACGTCGGTGTGTTTTATACATGGACACGTCCTGAATTGTGTTGCGCTTTTGGGTGTCATGGTTCAACTGAAGCAGATTAAAGTGACCTTGTGCTTAATTCCAGAAGGAGAGAAAAAAGTCATGTTTTGTTTTGTGTAGAAAATGAAAAAGAGAAAAAAATTATTACCTCAGTAAATTCCAAGGTTGTTAAAACAAACTAATAAAGTAGGACAGTTATTCTTACGTGACTCATAAATGCAGGGGATAATATATCTGACTTCACAAAAGTTTTTCTCTTGTGAGTTCTCAAATTATCTAAATGACCTTGTTTAAAGAAAACAAAATGAAACTTATAAATGTTATCTTACAATAGATGACTGTTTTATTTTGTATCATTGATAGTTGGTGAGTTTGCCGAAGCTTGTATGTTTGATCAAGATTAAGAGTTAAACAGAACCTTTTCACGGATCAAGCATTGACTCATAATAAATCATTTTCACCATGGTGTTGAGCCTGAAAATTATGTGTGGGCTTGGGACTGAGTGATGTCACATCGACCTTCTCCATTTCTCCTTTGAGAAAGCGGCCTGGCCGGCTTCCTCCTGAACTGTGCAAACACTGAATACAGTCCCCAGCAGATAGCTGCTATAGCCTGGGACAATGAATTCACAATGGGCTGATGGGGCGTGAATCTGTCTTACGTGCCATTGTTTGACTGGGGAGCAGGGGGATAAGCCTTCCCGAATTCCAGCTTCACCTGCTGATCCCTTTCCAAAACAGGCAGACAATGCCTGGCCGGGGGTGGGGGGGGGGGGGGGGGGCGCGGGGGTGTTAGCATTCAGCCAGTGCATCCTACACACTGAGCTAAACCATGCGAGGGAAGCACGCAGGCAGAGAAACAAAGTGAAAGACAAATCCTCAGAGAGGATAGGAAAAGGAATTAGATCCCAAAAAATAAAGACTGTCTTTAGTTCCTTTCTTACGCAATGGAACCACAGGAATCAGCCAGCTGCTGTTTCATTCCAGAATTCTTATTATTGTCTTCAGTAGTGCCAATGTGTGAAGGAAATGTTCATTTATATCTTTGTTTAATTCTTTTTATGATTGAGTTTGTCATGTCCGTTAAATATTTAGCTCTTTCCTTAATCTTAGGTATTAGTAAAGCAATATTTACAGATTTTAATTTTGTATTGTATTAATTGTATAATTGTATTACAATCATTATGCTTTACGTTGGATTGAAGAATAATAAAAGAATAAGAATCAAAGTGGCAGTAGTTCTAGACACTTTTCCTGGTCCTCACACTCTTTCATAGGGAACAGAACCAGTGGGGCCTCTCGTGATGAAGTACGATGCAAGGGGGTGGGGTTGGGGGCCGGTGCTGAATGTCTGGGGGTGAGATGCTCAGGCTGAACTGGGCCACCAGGGGAAGTGTCAGCTGTGTCGTGGAAGACAAATGATCACAGCAGGATCCATGTTCCCTCACAAGTAAGCGTCTTTCCACACTCGCTCATTGCACTGCTGCCACCAAGGCGAGCTAGTTCTCCCCCCATGGAGCCCAACACTAGTTTCAGAGAGAATTACAAAGAGAGGGGGGTAACAAAAAAGAAAAGAAATTTGATGCCTGAACAAAAAAATTCTTAGTCTGATTATGTGCGATGTATTATATAACCCCTATTTTGACAGTGATTGACTGGGTCGGGTTCCGTTTTTTTTAGCCTTTGTGTGTTTTGGGGTGTTTTTCTTTTTAGAAGAAATGAATGGAACTTAATGAATGGAGTTTTCTCATGTCTAAAAAAAAAAGACGTCTGAGAAATTGGGGTAATCCGTCACAGTTAGGTGCTGGACACTCCTCTGTGGAGCTGTTTGTTTTCCATGCGGTGACCCATTAGGGATGAAGGCACACTGGCTCAGATATCCGTTAAGCTTTTCTTGAAGAGGCTTCCGCATCAACGGCCAATCTTTACTGGCAGTGAAAAAAAATCTAATAAAAATTTACATTCCAGGATGCTCAAAGGCGATCTGGAAACACTCATGATAGTCGAGTCTCCAAATGACTTTCTTCCTACAGCACGATCGCTCAGCTTCTTTGCGTTTCTGTCGCATTGATTTCTGGGCCCTGTCTCTACTCTAAAAGGCTAGAAATGTATTAATGTATTAGAACTCACAAGCCATGCATGAATTCAGTCAGCAAAAAATTATTTTCTTTATGTGCTGGCATTGACATGGTAATGGTTATCGCTATCGTAAAAAAAAAAAATTCTGAAATTGATTGTCTTAAACAAATTATCACTGGTACGTTTTGATTCGTGAGTTGAATGAGACAGAACATTTTCTATTGGCTGAATAATAGATCTGAGTTCTGTGATGTCTGTGTTGAGTGTTTGTTTATTTTTCTTACGAAAAATTCAGCCTCTCATCATTAGAAAAAAATGACATTGAGATGTGAGATATTTGATGGACTAGTACTTAACTAATCAACAGAGGCCAATAAAAATAAATGGCTTATTTTCTTATTAAAAAAAGGCACAAATTCTTCTGATGTTTTTTTTCCCCAAGAATTTCTCAGCCAGCTGTGGAAACTCCCAGATTCTGTCTCTATTAAAAGATGGCTTTGTCATAAGGAAACATGGATTGCATTTTCCATTCCGTGTGACGCATCACAGGAGAATCTGAATGTGGTGCAGTGGGAGGGAGGGAGGCAGGGAGAACTCTCTCTGCAAAGAAGAACCGTAGAACTTCCTGTTGCTCTTACAGCTGTCACCTGGCAAATACAGCCTGTCACTGCTATAAAAGACCTGTGGTGCCCCCCCTGTCCCACAGCCCCCCAGTTCTTATTTAAATCTTTGCATGGCTGTCAGTGCCGCTCTGCCTGATGCCACTCAGACAGGGCAAGGGGGCATTTTGCACTCCTTTCCCACCCCCTCAGCCTCTCACTTTTCTCATAATCCTCCATCTCCACTCTGACCCATTTGGCTGTAAGTGCATTTTGAGCTATTTAATTAGCTCATTTCTTAATATTTGTTTTTATTCGCTTAACAAATGCCGTTTGTCCAGAGTGAATTGTCCAGCTGATATTTTATACCAAGTAAAAATGCAGTCCAGTTGGATGTTTACTGAGGTACCTCAGATCTAAGCACCTTACTCACTTAGATGAAGCATCTTACATCTTACTTATGAAATATACAAAAATATTCTCTCTATTATTCTACCACACCGCTACCTACTTTAGTAATGTTGGCTTGCCTGGCACATAGCTCCACTGGGGGGTCAACTTCTGCAAGTGACTTTTTTCTCCTGTTAACCATTTACACAGCTGGGCTTTTTCCAGCATGTAATTCAGGTTAAGTTCCTTGCTCAGGAATACAATGTAAGGAACTGAACGTAGGCATAGCGCCAGCTGTGAACCTGATAGGTCAAACCCATACTGCCCCGGTTTGTGTTCATTAACCCTCACAGTGTATGGAAGGAAATGCCACATCCTAGCATCATGAGGTTCATGAGGATGCAATATTCGCTCCATTACTCGACTTTTTACATGCACATTTTACCATTACATAAAGTGAATATATGATATATGTGGAATTTTGGAAAATATAAAGAGAAATAGATATTTCACAGCAGCTTTAAAAATATACTGCAATGACTATAAACAGCAATGTTTTGTTTTGTACATTTCGACATAAACATGTGGCATAAACTATTCGTTTACTGATGCAATTCGGATTAAGCAACTTCCTCAACGGCATAATAGCAGCATCCCACATGGGAATTAACACTGCACCCTTCGAGTTACAAGGTCTTCTCGTAAATCATTATATTAGAGTGTTATAAACCAGGAGCTTCTTCTGACCTCCTTCCCAGTTCGTAATAGGTGAACATACCTCCGGAGCTTTCAGTGTGCCACACACCGACACACCAGGAGTTCCTGTACTCACCCCATCATGTGCCAGACCTTTCAGATGAGTGTCACCTTTTAAATTGCAACCCTAATGTGTAATGGTGCACAACCACAAAGCTCACAGCTACGATGTGCTTAGATAAACTGAAGTATAAACATGCTACCTGAAGTTGAGTTTCCTCTCAGAACATGGCCAGGTTCCTTCATGTATTGTGTTCCTTCTTTATATTTCCATCATAATCATTTGTGCTTGAGTTTATTTAAGCATATAAATGTCTCTAGTCTGTTGACTTCTTGTTCATTTATTGTTTGAATTGCTCATTACCAAACTAAATTTTTGCAATTTCCTGCAATGTACTTCTGCATGGATTCCTTTTTTTTCTAATTTTTGAAAGACTCCCCGCAGTGCATTGTGGGACCTGCTCAGTAGGCCAACCAATAGCTCACACACTCATGCCTGTCTTGTGTATTTATGTATTTATTTATACTGCCGTGATGATTACTGTGTGTTTTCTCTCCACTGCTGATCTGACAAATCACTTCCAGACCAAAGTTATCTGCCGCAGCTCATTCTGCCTGTGGCTGAATCAAAGCTGTATAGCCTAACTGTGGAAATGCTGCTGCCCAGGATGGGAGGTGGTTAAATCCCACAAAATTATTTTGTGGTGTTTGTTTAGGACCATGTACATGTGGGAAAGTATCAAATGGCTCCATTAACGTCAGAATTTCCTCAGAAATTCACTGTAATAGTTGTGTAAAACATTTTAGTAAATGAATTTACAGATAATAACATGCCATTTATGCTGTTCCATGAAAGTGGCCTCACGGAGCAGCGTAGGCGCAGTTTTGTGTGGATATCTGGTTTGGGGTCCAGTGGTAGGGAGAGGTGCTGTGGAATGAATGAGCAGAGTAATTCATTATTCTTGTATTACCATGAAAAGGTGAACTCCATCTCGCCAGAGCATGTCGTGCGTTTATTTTCCTGTCCAGCGGTAAATAATGTTCTCTCAAGCGGAAGACCTCGCCAAACACAAAAAAGCACGAAGTGGAACTTTTTAGACACACTACCTCATCAGCTTTCAGCTGTGTCTGACACACAGAGAAAGAAACTTTACTCTCCCTATAATATAAACATGGCTCCCATATATTTTTTCCCACATTTTCTTAATGTTTATTCCATGAATTCCTCATATTCAATGTTTTTCTATTCTTTGCTTAGTTGCTTTTATTTAGCATTATTTTTTTGCAAACAAGTATATGGTTTTGGCTGAAAGCTTCTCATTTGTGCTATAATGTCCATCAGTCATTTCTAAATTACTGTTGAGCATGCTTGCGGTGGCCAGGGCCGGCCCTAGGCAACAAGTTTGTCGAGCGAGGGTGGGGGGGGAGTCTACTTGGTAAAATCCTTCCTACATGACATTTTTATGAACTGTTGCCGTTCCAATTTCAATTTATACCGCTAGTTTAGGCGATGAATAACGTAAACACGAAAACAACGCTATATACCTTAGATAAACATTGGATCGTGTGGCCCCCCCTCGTGGTCGTGTGGCCCGCCCCTAGCGGTTGTGGCCCTAAATGACCGCATAGAGCGTTTATGCCACGGGCCGGCCCTGGCGGTGGCTGGCCTCTCTCAGCCTCTCAGAGTTGATCCCTGGCACTCTCATTTTGAGCCAGGCCATTTGAAGATCTCACCTGGAGAGTATTGTTGTGCCGGAGGTACGAGGGGCTGGAGAGTTCATTTGCAATTTAATGATTGAGTGCAGGAACGCAAGTGAAAGTTGACATTTAATTTTGCTGGAAGGAATGTTGTTAATGCACCATTATGAAGTTCTCCACCACAGCCACAATAATTGGCATACACCCTTAAAAATACTAAAACCCTTTATTTCCCCCTTGTGAAATTCTTAAATTGGCTGTACGCCCTTCCTTTCTCCACCTACACCTCAATAACGGTTATAGTCTGTCTTTATACCCTGCATTTCTCTTTTGCAGCAGTGCTCTTTGTGGGAGATGAACCCACCCATAATAGCACAAATGAATGAAAGCCTTTGACATCTTTCAGAAACGTATCCGGTCTGTAAAAAAGCATAACAAAAGCCAAGAAATCAATGCTCTCCTGGAGTCACCGAGGGTGTCATCTGTAGGTCAGCCGGCTATCCTCCTGTATACCTGTGTCTCCTCTCCTGACATTGTACTCCTTTGTTTCATTTCTGTATTCAATGAATACAGCCATAGTGCTTGGACTTCCCTTCCAGATTTAAATTCCTGTTAAATATTTTACACCGGTCACGTATTGCAGCTGTGCACATCCATAACTTTTTCTGTGGTCAGTTGTTTTTATTGTGCTGAGCATCAGGAAAGAGCAGATTGCAATACATAAATTACAAGCTTCACACACAACCCCCACCCCCAGATATACTCAATGAAGGGCGTTCTCACAACTGTCAGAAAGAAAGCAGAGGGAATTCCATGGGCGTCAGCACATTGGTTTCTCTCTCTTTCTCTCCCTTTCACTTTCACCCACTAGACAAGCCATTTCAGTTTAACGAGGAAGTGCTCGTGACTAAGCCTTCTGATTCCCCATTCATTCGCAAGGGTGTGGGCCACGCAAAAAAGAAGCACCCTGTAAACCAATGTCCATTAATGAGATGCGTTTCTGTATGACAAAGAGGAAATACATAGACACGGCAGGGACGGGTCCTGTTTTTGCACTTCAGGCTATGTTAAATGAAGACAGCTCTCCCCGACAGAGGAGCACAAACATTCTGCACTTAGGGAAAGGCTGAGAAATGAGGTGTGTGACAGCCTGTGTGTCAGTTCCAGAGGAGGGGAGAGGCTAAAGGGTGTGCAGAGCCGTTTATCAAGTCTTCATGTGCGGTGTCCCGACGGCTTGTGCCTGTCCCGCAAGCCTTTTTTTTCTGCACATTAAAAAAGGGAACACATCGCTAATGCCATTTTTAGCAATGACCTCAGGAGTCACACCGATTGCATCCATCTGTTTACAGCTTGAGCCTGCAACTGGAACGCCAAAGTGTGATGTCACTGTTATGCTGATAGCTCTGGACAAAACATGCTTCTGAGCCACGTGCAGATAAGTCTTGGAATGGTATTATACTTTTTTTATTTCTGTTAGTGGACTGCTATAATCCCTATGTGTTCCTAAAGAAAAACAGTTCAGTCCCAAAGCAGGACACTGTAGGCAAAAATCCAAAAGTACAATTGAAAAGATAAACAAATAAAAAATCAAAAGCCAGAAAAGTCAGGTAATCAATAGGGGTTATCTGAAAACATATTCCTTGACACAGAGAAAAGGAGGTTGCGGTAAATATGATAAACAATGGAAAGTTTTGGCTTGTAAAAACAAAATAAAGGAAACATGATGGTGTTCCGACTGTCATATCTCTCCAATGGGTCTGGTGGTTTCACGATGGTTGTTTATTAGTGTGGAGGGGCCCTCTTTACTCCATGTCTGTCTTTGTCTTCCAGGAAACCAAAGGCCTTATCCACAGAGTACGATCTGGTACCCAAATCTGTGTTTTCCACTTCTGTTGAAATAGCGTGGGTAGATTAGTTTTCTCATGGGACAGTGGAGTTGTATTCCTGGTGCAGAACTCCAGATGATAGTATACCACAGTGCATGCAGGCAGTACTGGCCCCACTGGTGGCTGAACACTCTGAATTCATTTTGAATTGGTGTTTACATGTTATCGCTGACTGCTTGTATATGTCCAAGTATCCTATGACTATGAAGTCATATTTTGCAAATGCAAAAATTATATTTGATGATTCACTGTGGCCAGGTCAGCAGATTTTTTCAGATAGGGAATCAATCATATAACATCTTCACTGCCAGAAATGGGTATGCTCCCTAGGGATTATGGTCCTGGGCTGAACAGAGGGATAGGCTTCAGGGAGAGATAGACTTTGGTATATCAAGTTGATGGTCCATAGAAAATCCCTGATAGAGTGACATGAATTCCCTCCGTCTGTTGATGAATCAGCTGATTGCTGGGATGCATGGATATCTACCTCTTTAAATGTTGCCCCATGGTCCTAATGAAACAATATCTCTCTTCCCCACCTGACACATGGCATGCTGGCCCCCTCAGCCAAGCCCTGAGCCTATCCAAAGTCAAGCAGCTGACCGCCGCCCCCAGCCAAGCGCCCGTGGATGGATGAAATACCACCTTCTAAATTCAAAATTGAAGCGCTGCTCCTAGAACAGGACAGCCTGACACTGATATCAAAGCAGGCATGTTGTTATGATGCCTGGAAAAATCTTCACAACAACGATCCTGAAGTCATGTATAAATTCTGTTAGGCATCTTATGCATTTTAGACATCTTTAGGCACACTTCTCAAACACTGCCTATGCAACCAAAGCATGCATCAATGGGTAAACGTGTTATGTTCTGGACTGGCCAAGTCAGTCACCTGATTTAAATCCAATCGAGCATGCATTTCACCTGCTGAAGGGGGCCTGAAGACGGAAACCCCCTGAAACAAAGGTCAACTGAAAGCAGCTGCAGGCCTGCAGAAAAGCATTTACAAAGATACCAAACGATCAGTGATACCAATGGGGTTTAGACTTGTGGCAGTTATTGCATTTCAGGACTATGCAACCAAATATTAGACTTTATTGCATTGATTTACTTTAAAGTGCATCTATTAACTTACTTTTGTGTGGCTGAAAATGGGGGGACTCAACACAAAAACACCTGTTTTGGAAAACAGTGAAACATGAAACAAATGTAAATGTAATTACCATAATATATAAGAAATATATAGCAAAAATAATAGATTTCACTCTATTCATACTTTTGTAGGGAACTGTATGTTTAAACCTGAGATGTACCCTTTGTTTCCAAACTGCAACTCGAGGGTATAAATTACATGGAGCGGTCAACCAAACTCCTTGGGACATAATAATACAGCTTATTTCAATAAGCTGAAGCTGTCAGGGCTGTGAGACGCTCAAAGGAAAATAAACCAGCGCACAAGGGGTAAGAATAGAAGAAAAGAAACAGAGATTCCAGCCTTAATGGGCTGAAGTCAAGATAACGAGCAGATCAAAAAGGGGGACTGCAGGAAGAGCTCAGAATTAATGAAGAGACAAGGATCAAGTGATCAAGGTAATCATCATTACAGAACCCAAACCCAGCCACACCACGCATACATTTGCACACGCTACTGCTCTACACTCAGACAAGCCTTCACTGTCACGGTTGAGGAGGGTGGGACGCAATTGCGGACCGAGGGGATCTAAAAGTTAACCCTGAGGGGTAACCACAAAATCGCCGAGCGATAGAAAGGGAAGGGGAAAATACCAAATAAAGAGCCAAGTAATCGCTCCCTCCACTCACTGAAACTTCGGTCAGCGGGCTCAGAAAACTAAAAGAAATGAAACACCGCCGCAGTGTAGCTACCCAGAAAGAAAAACCCCACTAGAAAAACCGAGTGGAGTCACTTACAAAAGAAAAAGGGCACTCGCAGACTAGCAGGTAGAAAACAAAAGGAAAATTAAAGAGACGAGGGCAAAATATCCTCCACAGCGCAAAGAGATAATCAGCTCGAGAAGAAACTAAATGGTGATCAAATCTGGCAGATAGGATCAATACGGTAACTTCTGCCGATTCTTACACCCCTACACACCAAGAGCATGACAAACAATGAGTCTGCGCTGAACCCCAGAAATCAGGGGCTTGATATAGGCCTCCCACACCTGACCCTCATCAGGGACAATTAGCTCAGAGCAAATGCCTGTGAGGTGCCATCACCTCACCATAGCACTCACACACCTGCCCCTCGTCAGGGTCAATTAACCCACAGAAATCAGAGTGAGAGGTGCCACCACCTCACATTCACGTCTCACTCCTTCCTGTGGGATACTGAAAAGAAAGCTTTAGGAGAGGAACACACCGAATCACACTGGTCTAATCTCACCAGGAGTGCTCTCCCCTGCTCGCATAGGAGTCACACTTGGCTTGCACCTCAGCACCAGATTCGGTCAGGAGGTGAGAAACAAATGTGCCGGCCTGCGGGTCACAGCCAGACTCAGGCCAGAGCTGAGAGCAACGGTCATTATTTGGATAGAAGGTGATAATACATAGCTGGAACTGTGCCAGAACTGGCCTGCACATGCTGTGGATCTGGATTCTGCCTGCACACTGTGTTGACTCGTTGTACGTGTGGCAGCCGGGCCAAGTCACTGTTAGGGCTCCAACCCAGATATTGAGGTGGACTCGGAGCGGATCCAGGCCATACGCGTGGGACAGTCAAAACAAGTATTTTAAGACGACAAGTGCTGGACAGTACCAGATGATTGATTGATTGATTGATAGATAGATAGATAGATAGATAGATAGATAGATAGATAGATGTAAATATATAGAGTAATTTTTTTAACATATTCACCAGTAATACGTTAAGTCTAAAGTCAAACATTAGCAGAACCAGAAAGGATCAGAGCTTTTAGCCAAAAGTAACACATTTGGCCAGCCAAAATAAATGGTCATTTTCCCTACGTCATAAAAAGGCTTTGATGATGAAAGCCTGCCTTCACCAATCCGGGTGCATTCCTGCATTAAACGAGGCACAGCAGTCCCAACAACGTGCAGACAGCAAACAGAGCTTTAACTAGCCACAGGTTTTAACAGGACACTGACCACGGGCGGTGTTTGGGGAAGGCATAGGGCTTGGTCTGTTAGAGTGCTCTTTTTTTCCTTCAGCGTCTTACGAGCCTCTCCTCCCACAATGGATGCAAATTGCCAGCTAAAAATACAAATGAAGAGTTGTTAAGTCTTATTAGAAGGTCACACAAACCTGTCTGTCTGGTTTCAAGTCCCCATGTGGTTGGCTGTCTGTCCTTGAGCAAACATTTTTTTTTATTGTAGTGCTGTGTCTGGATCGGGAAGGAAAACAGTGAAATGTTTGTTCAGTTAGCCTTACAAATGTATCCTTGCTGTTAACTTTCATCACTCACAGGTTTCTGAAAACAAAATATAAATGATTCAAATTAAAGTGATACACAGATGTTCCAAGCGAAATTATATATTTTAAATACAGCCTCTGTAAGGAAGAGAGCACACTTTTCTTTCTCCCTGTTATTTTCTCCTCAGTTTGAAATCCCCGCTTGTGCCTCTCAACTCAGACCCCTGCAAAGAGCACTGTCTCCACGCTCGGGTCCATGACTATTTTAAAACTCACTGGTCACACGGCACTACAGTACCTCACAGCACTAGTATCGATCTGTTGGGGATAAGTGCGTCTCTCACAGGCTGCAGCTGAGTGCATGTGGGCATCTGACGCTTGCTTGGGAGAAACCAAAGCAGTAAGTTCCCTGTTGTTCAGTGGGCCAGTGTCTTTAGAAGTTCTTTTTCATTTCCTTTGGGACTCCATAACTAGGCACAATTATAAAGATAAGGAAATAAAATCCAGAAATGATAAATAGGATAAGTAGCCACAGGAGGACAATAACCAGCTTGAGTATGCGCAGCATATAAAAGATGTTTTAATGAAAACAAGTAAAAACATTCTTTACCAATAATAAATGGCTGTAATGTATGTCAAGTACCATTGCTTTTGTAAGCTTTTTAGTCCCCCTTGATAAGAGCTGGCTGTCTATTTTTGTTTCAGACATGATAAGATTATCTTGTTGCCTCTAAATTCAGGGCACCGCCAACTTAATTTCTACTTGCTGAATAAGTAGCTGAATGATGTTCAGAGTGCAATATCTGGATAGAACCGTAAGCCAAATGGTATTCAGACTCAATTCTTTTTGAAGATGTTCCAAGGTATTCATAATTTTTTTCTGAATACTTTAGTTTCTATTCTTGCCCTTTCAAATATTACTTTGTATATTCCTCACCTAGTGCATTGTAGATGGAGATATGCAAACATATATTAAACGAGTGTAATAATAATAATAATAATAATAATAATAATAATAATAATAATAATAATAATGTAATTAACTGGGAAATGTGATGTAACAATATAAATCAAATGATTCTGTTATGCTAGAACATAACATAATACAAATTAATATTAATACATTTTTTCTATTTTATTGCTGTCATCACACCATATTTAAACCATATTTAGGAAGAAAAAGAAAGAACAAATTGTCTTTTTGTCTGACTTGGACAACCGCTAGTTTTCTTTAGCTACTTTTCGTGACAGGAGCTGTGATGTAAGTGCTCTGGTCAGTTGGTTTGAGGGAATGAACAAGTGTATTTATATAACATGACTGAAGGGACCCAACTGAAAGCAATAAAAATGACATTAAATCTCAGGCTTTGTGTTAAATATGCCGTCTGATTTTGTCAGTGAACACATTTGATCTTTGAAAGTTGTATTACCCCGGTTTGACCCGAGCGGTGTTGAGAACACTCTCTGGACGAATGAGCAGAGAACAGCTTGTCCAGCAAATCTCTGAAACTGGCGCTTTCGCCCCTTCATGGAAACAGTAAATATTTGCAGACTGGATATATCGGGAAGGTTTATGCACGCCAGAGCTGAAGCTTGCGGTCGTTAATTATTCAGTTGACTCAGCATTGCTCTCCCCAAAATATTTAATCAAGAGCAACCTGTGAGTGTATACAGTTTATAAATTAGCCACATGTGCACTAGTACATGGCTGATGTGGAGGTAGTTCATGCCGAATAGGAGGAAGATGCTTTTTTTTTTCTTTTTTTTTCATCATAAAGACATCTGTCCCACATCTGCTCATGAAACCAGACTTCATGCTACTCTTAAAGGAGAGAGAGAGGTGTGAAAGGATGTGCATTGCACACAGCGTTTCAGATCACTGTCTCTTCTCTGGAGTCTTAGCCATATAAAAGAGAAACTTAACCACCACACACACACACACACACACATACGTGCGTACATACACATGCATATGACGTACAAATAACAAACATAAATATTTTAGATAACTACGCTTACAACTACACCACACACGTACACAAATCTGCCACACACACACACACAAAACTACACCCACATCAAATTACATAACACACACACACACACACACACACACACAACCGCACACATAATATGCTAGAAAACAACACTTTCAACTACATCACACATGTACACAACTATGCCACACACACAAAAACTACACACTTCAATTGCATTACACACACAAACACACACACACACAGAAAACTACACTTATATACAACTGATTAACAATCACAAACACATACCCCAGTGTACGCACACACACACACACACACATACACAGAAAACTATACCCAAGTGTATCTACGCACACACACACACACACACTCACACACACAGAACCCTGCCTTTCTCTTACTCACAGCTCAGCCACAGTAAGGATAGAGAGAAAGGTCGTTTGTTCCGGGGCATGGCTTCGCCTGGCGGAGGCCCTCTGGCATTCACACACACACCGCTCCCACGATCCAGCCATTCACCGCACGCCACAGAGAGCCCAAGTTCACCAGACTTGGATCTGGCTGAGGCGGTTTTGTTTTCCTCCATTGATGTTCCAATGGGAAAGTAAAATGCCATAGGGCTCCTGCCTGGTGTGGCTGGCTTTAATATCACCCGTGAATGGGATTCTGCTGTAATGTATCCCTGGATAGAAATACTATCCGCTCCAAATACCAGGGCCAATGCCACACTGAGGGTAACAACAGCGACAGTGCGACAAATATGCGATGCAAAGATCATCACTTTAGGTCCTGGACTGGTTCCTGGCTATTTTCACGCTAACAGGCATGGCAGCTTAAATAGTTGCCACTAGCTGGCAGACAGCTATTTTTGCTTCATTCATATCTGCAATATCATTACCTCTCTGAGCTCATTAATCAAAAAATGCAGCTGGTTTTCTGTATAAAATAATAAAATTATCTACGATCTCTTGTGTAATCAGAATGATTTAACCCAGTATTTAGGTCTATAATCATGATTAAAACTGTCTAATGTGAAGTGTGGAAAGATACTGTTATGTTGCAATATAAGAAACAACTACAGATGAAGGAAATGGCCCAGCAATGAGAATTGGTATTTAGACTTGTAAGGTATTAGTTACAGAGTGTTTTAGGACCTTTTACAGCTTAAAGGTCAGTTTTATGCCTCACTTTCTCTTCCTCACAGGCTTCCCCTGCATGACAGGGATGTTCCCAATATTCTACGCACGAGACACAGCCAAGACTGGAGCCAGCAATCCAGAGAGCACACAGACTATAGTGTATAGATTATATTGAGGGGTTTAGCCCACATAGCATTAGGCAGATCTGATGCTAATTCAGCTCACACAAGCTCTCACTACAGGGACTGCTTATACTGGCAACAATGCAGTAGCTTAAACTAGAGATGCAAGATTTAAAAAAGGTTTCATATTTATAATTATTAGGGATGATATTATTTTGTTCTGTCATGAGGGTCGTTTTGTGTCAGAGGGCAAAGGTGTGGGAGTCTATGGTAGATGGGGGAGTTTAAAATGAGGTACGTCAGGTAGTGAACAAAAAACATTTTATTATAGGAATTAATTGTAGATGGGGGATTTTTTTGGAGAAGCAAACAAGCAAATGGCAACACTGAAGACTACTTGCCTTTGTGAAGCTCTCTAATCCTCCCTCAGAATCGTCTGGAATCTTCTCCCTTTGACATTCTCTGAAATGATGGTTTCCTTCCATCTTACCCCACTGCTTATCAACCTTTCACATGCAAGATGCTATGCAGGAATATCCTATAAAAGATTTTAGTCTGGTCATGAATATCCACCATATTGTGGTAATATGCTGAAATGTGCAGTCCTCTCCTCTCAAAAAGACACAATGTAATACATTTAATTTAGTATTCACCCTGACAGATATAAAAAACAATCTATGTTATTATCAAATAATACTGTCAAAATATCATCCTTACATAAGAAGGAAAATATTTTACAAATTACATACAGATGCGACACTAAGTTTGCTACACAGTGATGCATTTTGCATTGAATCCTCCTGGTTGATACACTGCCCTTCCATCCATGGAATACCTGTTTTATGAAAATTAACAGTAAAACAAACATTTCCTTTCCCTTTCTTCAGACTTAAAAAATTAAACTCACATACCATGATTGAGTAAAACAATGAAAGATTAGGACTGGCAGGGTTGCTTGTAAAATATGACATCTGCAAAATTGCCTGAATATTTTGAAATATAGAGTCCACATATGAAAATGATCTTTGAGTAATTATGAAATAATTTTTTGGGGGGAAAATGACCCCCATTAATGGCCCAGTGCCAAATAAAACAGCAGAATTTCTGGAAGAAGAGGATAGTGGGAGAAAGTGGTTTCCCAGGTTCATAACAAAAAAACGATCTGTCATTTTTATACCTCTCCAGCCGGGCAGTATTTTAGCCCCATAGTGGACCAAAGGACAGGACTGACATCTAACATACAGCGGGAATTCGACCCCTTCCACCAGGGCACCTCCAAGACTCCCATGATATTCACAAAAACTACCACCCGTCAATAAATCCTCTCCATCCAGGACATCCTGGTTATATTGGCCCGCAAATCATCCAATGTAAAAAGAAATAGTTCTATAATAAATCTTCGTTGAAATCACAGGTTTAACATAGCGTATTTACTTCTACCATCTGTAAATCGTGAGGATTAACGAGGATAAATGAGGATAAATGTTGTCTGTGTAGGACAACATTTTTTTCCTCATATCTCCATGCCAGTCCTACTCTCAATTGACTGAGGAGACTCCAGCACTCCAGTCAGGCTTGAAACCACAATGGAGAGTTTCACATTAGGAGAAAGGGGGAAGTAGGGGTTAAAATTGGTTTAAAAAAAGAATAATGCACTGAAGTTGAATTGCATTGTATTATGTTTCTCCATCCCATACTTATTAATGATGACAAAGAGGTATTTAAAATAGCTTAAGAGTAAGCCAAGGGATAGTCATTTCTTCCACAGTCTTCCACAATAAACGTCACTCAACTGGCCTGCATATTTACTGTCACACATTTTGTACTGAACTTCTGTAATGCCACAAACCAAACATAACTTTGCTGATTACAGTAATGAATGTGTTTAAGCCATTTAATTGTACCTTTCATTTGGTCTTTTTATCTTTTTGTGTAAAACATCTGCTTTGCAGTCTAGTCATTGAGAATCTTCTGCCAGTGTCTGTGTTCCAGTGTCATCATTCATTCATACTTTCCTCTAAGCAATGTGCGAAATTTGGCGAGTACCTCAAAGTTGCCTGGATGATCTTTCGTCTTTAAATCTAAACTCTTTGGATTGTGAGCCCCACATGAGTAATACAGTGTGGTGGAGACAGGTGTCAAATCACAAATAAATAGTAGTTGCTGGATAAGACGTGAGGCATAACTACAGTTCACACATTGCATTACATTATGATCTCTTGGCAGGCATTCTTAGTGACTAACTGTAGAGGAGAACACCACTGCTACTCTCAGGAATACAACAATCTGATATGACCAAGAAGGCACAGAGGCCCATTTATAATTAAAAAATGTAATGCCTAACCTAACAACAATTTGTATGGCAACAGAAGAAAGTACCACAATCTTTACATAGCTATACCTATTCCACTATCCCAAAAGGAAATTCAAAGAAAGAAAGAAGGAAAGGATATCTATAGGGGATCAGGAGAGCCATGATGCAATTTAAAGTGGTGAGTCTTCCATCTGTGTCAAAAAATAATCTTAGGTGGATAAAATAATGAAAAGTCCAATGGCCCACATGGGTTCAAAGCCATTCCTTTCTTTTCATGTTAATGGGACAGCTTGAAAGGTACTTAGTTCGTGACAGATTTAATAGGCTTTTTACACCGGTTTTGCACTTAAATGTGTTTCCCTTAAATTAGTGCTGTTGCCAGCAGGAAAATGGATGGTGCTTTACACAAATCCAGTTTCTAACTGTTGCGCTCTCAAGATGTCCACCCTGATAAAACAAAACATGATTTGTACTGACAGTACATGGTAGTAGTTTCCAGGTACCCATTTGACTCAGGAGAGTCCTGGGAGAAAATGTATGACTCATGCTCAACAAAAACAGTAGTACGTTGAGTTTAACTGACAGAACAAATTTCTAAAATCAGAATTTCCTCTACAAAAGAAATGCTGATTGTGTCAATGAACTGATACTGCAAGTATGCTGGTTTACTGGAAACTTTGCAGTTAACAGGTGAATTGAAGTTGAGTAGAAACAGAACAAACGTGAGAAAAGATTACTAGGACTCGTCCCTCTGCTAAAATGCTTATTACGCTGTCTTCAATACGAGAGACCACTCACAAACTACAAAGATAACATTATACAGCAAAAATTACCCGTTTACCAGGTGTTGTCCATTAGCCGACCTCCATTGTCAACCTGTTAAGAGACAAACAGCCAGCCTATTTGTACCCAAGCTTGGTGGCATGTGCTCTCTGTCTCTCTCACGCACGCACACACGCACACACACACGCGCACGCATTCACGCATGCACACAGTCACAAATGCAAATTTAATCAACTTGTATGACTGCATTTCTTCTTTTTTAGCTTCCTAACTACAACATTCTGTGTAATGTTTATTCATGATTATTTGTGAATGTGTTATGCTTTTAAAATTTATTTTGACCGATGGCTTAGAAACTATGCAATATAAATTAAATATTGACAATAGAACCCTTCTCATTAGCTAGTGCTTCATGATTACATTTTTTATAATTACATACATTCTCTTATAATTTACTATTGTAATCACTTAATATAAATAACGTAATTTATTCTAACAAATATACACAACAGTAAAAATAATGTCATACTCAAGTTTCAGCGAGGAAAAGCAAATCCACAGATTTATTTGTATTTCTTTATTGTTTCCAAAAGACAGTAAAAATATGCAGATCAAGCTACTGTAACACTTAAAAATTCTGACACAGTTATGAGCTGCTGTCATGTCATGTTTTGCATTTATGAAGAGAATTCAACTTGGAATAACACATTCAATGAAGCAACAGTTTTGTCCTTTAAGCAACATTATCATTTCATTTAAATGAATAATGCAATAAATTAAAAATAAACCAAAAATGTGCAGTTAATGGCAAAGGCACATGTCCTTAAATTTTGTTTAATAATCATGAACTTGACTGGTACTACAGAATGCCAAGTGAGACCTTGCTGTCAAGACCCATCTATATACATACTGAACAGAACTTCAGCGTTATAGAGCCAGCAACTGCTGCGTCAACAACGAAGTGATACTTTAAAGGTTCAATCAATATTAAGTGCTTCTCTTCATGTTGCTATTCTGCAATAGCAGCATGGCCTATTCTATAGATCAATACTTTCACTCACACCAGTATACCAGGAATCTTGACCATATGAAAAAAATATAAAAAGTCAAAGAAGCATCTTCTTTTTTCAGTATACTGTAACACCAGTACAGCCAATGAATTTACAGACTCAGGCAAAAAATGGTTTCTGCACCCTATACATAGGACAAAAACCAAGGATACATGGTTTGTCATTGAAGGATAATGTACATAATGTACAGTCTGTCTTTGAGCATATTACTTGTAATTCAGAAACCCATGCCTCGTAAAAGTCAATACACACACACACAGCATATAACAACAGGATAACACAGAGCTGCTTTTCTACTTCTGAAAACATGATACTGGTGTTCCTATGATTCAATTAAAACTTTTTTTTACCTTATCAACATTACATTCCAACACATATAACATGGCAAACATGCAATACAAATCCTTAGTGACATGAGAGAAAAAAAAATACAGTATACATGTAAATTAATGTATAAATATATCAAAATATTTACAAAACACAGAAGATCTATTAATATAAGTTATTTTAAGACATGTTCCTTCTAATTTTACGCAAAGCACTAAGAAAGTGTTGCAAGTGTTCCTTTTGTTGTGTTTGGTGTCTGTTTTCTCACACAGTCATTCAGTGATATACCTGAAAACACACACACAAACAAGCACAAACACACGCACTTACAAACTCACATATGCAAGCACACGCGCACACGTACATACACACAAACAAGCACACACACACACACACACCCACAAACACAAGTATATACATACAAGGAACACTTAAAATTTTGAACTTTCTGGGACTGCTCCACTGGGTCTGGAACCTCGTTTTTGTGTTTCTGTCACAGTGTCTCAGGCCACATTCCTTACCTCTTATAAGCAGCGTTTCTCTGGCTAAAAGGCAGGCCCTGACGGCACTGGCACGCAGCTGGAGCATAATGGAGCCGTAATGACTGACCTCTCGGCAGCAGATAAACACTGCCGTGATTCCAACGACAGTCTGCCGCTGCTACACGCCTTTCAATCGGCTTGACGACAAGCTCCGCCCCTCTGCTCCACGCTCCACACTGCAATGCACGGGGAAGTGCTTTCTACAGATCTCTGAGGCCTTTGACCAAACTGACCCCAGGCGAACCATCTTCGCAATACTTAACGAGAATGCTGGGACTGCGGAAAAAAAAACATAGCCATGGCAAGACAGGCGGACTGTGGAGGCAGCTTGTGGCTTTTTTTTTTTTTTTAGGTTTTTACATACATATATATATATATAAAAAAAGCTTTTAGAATTTGGTCTTTATAGTGCCTCACATATATATATATACATAATGCTAAGCTTCCCCCCTCCCCCCTCCCAACACAGACAGAGCACAGCAGATAGTCTCAAGCTTTAAGAGGGACCAAAAGTGTGGGAGAGTACCGGACAGGGTCTCGTCAAGCACTTGCACAGTTCCGGTAAAGTCTTATTTGGAATGGGTTTTGTGTCGGGAGGGAAACCTCACAGCTGCGGGTGGTTCTCCACAGCCGAATACTCTGTCTCAGACACCCTGGAGGCATCAATGAGCTTGGCCAGGCCTGTCTTGGTGGAGTACTTGAAAATGAAGGCCTTCATGAGATCGTAGCGGTAGTTCTTGTTGATGAAGTTGTAGATGACGGGGTTGACGCAGCAGTGGATGAGGGAGAAGCACTGGGTGAAGTGCAGCGCCACGTACAGGAAGCTCTCCAGCCTGCAGCTGAAGGGCAGGATGCCCAGCAGGGAGAGGGCATCCACCAGGAGCACCCCATGGTAGGGCAGCCAGCAGACCAGGAACACCACGATGTAGGTGAGGATGATCTTGCGGCTGATCCGGCGCTCCTGGTCGGCGGAGGAGGAGATGGCGCCCGCCAGGAGGGCGTAGAAGAAGGCGATGACGGGGAAGGGGATGGCGAAGCCCAGGACTATGAAGCTGAGCTGGATGCCCACCATCCAGTCGCGTGGGCTGTCCGCCGGGTACACCGGCCGGCAGAAGGTGCTGTCCGAGTGCTCCGACTTCACCGCCCGCAGGAAGTAGGTGTCGGGGAGCGAAGCGACCAGGGCCAGGAGCCAGACCAGGACGCAGACGGCCCGCCGCACCGCCTTCTTCCGCCGGCTGTCCGAGTCCCCGAACAGCGCCACCGACAGGTAGCGGTCCACGCTCATGCAGGCCAGAAAGAAGATGCTGCTGAAGAGGTTGACACTGTAGACCAGGTGAGTGAACTTGCACATGGCCTCTCCGAAGGGCCAGTGGCCGTGCTGGATCAGGGAGCTCACCCACACGGGCAGGGTGGCCACCACGCACAGGTCGGCGATGGCCAGGTTGAGGATGTACAGGTGCGTCTCGTAGCGGTTGCGCTCGGCACGCACGTTCACCCACACCACCACCGAGTTGGCCACGAGGCCGATGATGAAGATGAAGATGTAGAGGGTCGACATGGCGTAGAGGACGCCGCTGCGGCTGAACCCGGCCGGGCACACCAGCGTCTCCACGTGGGACACGTTGCCATCCTCCGAGTTGTTGAAGTTGAGGTTCAGTTCATCCCACATGTCGATGATTTCAGAGAGGTCGCTGGCGCTCAGACTCATTCTGGCCTCTCTGGGTGGTGTCCCTCACAACAGACAGAAAACCTGGAGAAAAAGGCAATTAGCAGGTGACCTGTAAAGACTTGACACGGTGTTTGCATTGGATCTGAAATTTCAGTCCTGCAAGTCCACAGTATGCTGATTTTGGGGCACTTCAGCACTTAAACTGGCTGCTGACTGGAAATGCCGCAAAAAATCAGCAGAGACTGCAGGCCTCCAGGACTAGAGTCTGAGATCCCTGGTTTGGGTAAATGTGGAGATTATGGTTAAATGTTGAGAATGCAACCACTTCAAAAAGAAACATCAAAAAGTCTATTCAAATAAACGATCGGCAACAGAAGAATTTTCAAACGCCTGTGGTCCGGAGGCCAACAGAGTGTGAAACCCGACGCCGCTTTAAAGAATGTTTCCTCATTTGTTCATTATGAAGAGACATTTCCCATGGTTCCCTGAGTCCATCACTGCGCTACGAATAACAGGGAAGCTGTGGACGGGTGCAGCGCCACGGCCAGGGGATCAAAGTGCGGATTTATCGCCGGGGCCCTTTGAGACGCGCTGTCCTCGGAGTATGAGGCTAATCCGAGAAAGCAAACACGCTAACCGAGACCATGCCGCTATCCCGCTGAGATCTGCTCCGTCAGGGTCGCCCCGGCGACCTCTGCCCTCCCCGGGCCAGCAGCACTCGGCCCCGCTTGTAGTGCTGCCCCCCGAAGTAGATGTGTTGAGTTTCAGTGTGTGTGTGTATGTATGTGTGTAAATATGAGCCAATAAAAGGGTTTTTAGGTCATGAGATGACAAGCCTCTACCTAAATGTGTATGTGTGTGTGTGCGTGTGTGCTTGATGTGTATTATGGATTGGATTTTGGAAGTGGAAGTTTTCTCGCCTGACCGTGAAGAAATATACCTTGCACATATTTCCAGGGTGAAAAATGAAGGAAAAAATAAGCAAAATAAGTCCAAGGAGGAAACCTAAGGAGAACTTTGCACAACAGGGCTCAACTCTCATCACATTAGCAAAGTGAAAACTACAGCCGGACTAGTGCTTTGTCTGTGGGGTGGGGCGCACCCCATCAAATGATAGAGAGAGCGTGCTGCCATCCCCCACCCCCCGCCACCCCTCTCCAGAGATCAGCCAGAACCCCACTGAGGCCCATAAAAGCTCCTTGATTGACACGATGAATGGGGGGGGGGGGGGGTGCATGGTCTGGTTGGGGTGGGATGGAGCAGGGTGTCCCCTGAACACAGAAGAGGTGAAAGGTCCAACACTTCAATGGCGACGGGCTTTAAACAACACGACACTGCACCCGTGGATTGAGAAACCTGGGGTAAAGGCAAACTGCTGCTCTGCCAAGCCAGGAGTGAGATGTGAAACAGGATCTAAGGACTCAAGGGTGGCCTGCACAAGGGGTCACCAGGCCTTAAATACAGACCATCCACAGTCAAAGTCAGATAACTGACCACAAAGGGCAACTGGTCATAAAGAAGGGCAACCACAAATGCTGCAACTTGAGACCAGTGAAAGTGTGTAAATTGTTTCATGGTTGCTCAAGAAAGACTCTGTTCACTTTTCGCCTAGTGCAAGATTGGGGCAGTTGAGGGTAATGGGGGCCACAGCAAATTCATCAGCCAATGTTCTCTCTGAGATTTAGAGATCTCTGCTGAATTTGGTGCAATAGTTTGAATATGAAAGATCTTGAAAACTCTGTGCCAATGCCAGTAAGGAACTAAAACCACAAAAAAAAACCTTAAACCGCAAGAGACAGACCTCAGGCAACTGAAGTAATCACGCAGTTAAGAACAAATTCTAAATAACAACAAAATGTGTACTTTTGCTACATGGTTCTGCTTGTTTTGCTTTTCTTAAATGCAGAAATGGCACTGCTAAAGCTGTAAAATATCTATGCGGATATAATGCTTACCTAACAGCATACAAACTAGACTACCAGGCCATTGCAGTTGTTTTCTTAAGTAAACATTAATTTTCCCTGGAAATTACCCAGTAAGGTTTTAACGGCAGCTGCCAAATGCCTACCAAAAAAAACAACATCCTTAGTTGTCCACGTTAATCCTTAGATCATAATGTTGTTTTTTTCTTTCCCCTGAACACAGCCATTACATTCAGGGCTACTCTGAAAAAGTCAACGCTGGCAGTTAAACAGGATTGCAGGTAAAATGAGAGGACACTGCAGCACCTTAACACAACTCCAGGCCATCACTCCACGCCAGCGGCAGACACAGAACGGAAATAACAAATCATTTCTTACGCTGAGGCACAAACCCTGAGAAACGGGCGGGACGGAGGGAAAAACTACGCTGGGTTTTAACCTGCGGTTCTGTGGCTGGTTAAAAAAAAAAAAAAAAAAAAACAGCCGGACAGTGAGACTCTGACTGCCTGTTTACAGTGCGAAAACAGAGCGGCCCCTCACCTGATCCCACGGCCCCGGGCAGCCGGCGCTCACGGGCACAAAGGGCTCCCTGTGTGGACCCAGCGGCTGCAGAAGCCCCCCTCATTACCCCCCCCCCCCCCCAAACCACCACCACCTCACACACATACAGGCTCTTGCACTGTGGAAGCCCTGCTGCTACACATTGTCTCTATCTCCAGAGTACACACGAGCCGCCTCTTCAATGCATACACTCTGCCATTATATGTTAAATGCACTGCGTTAAAACCTGAGATATCCTGCTCTTCTGCATCCTTTACAAGCGGAGCTGATCAAGCAAATTTTCATCTGTTTGTGTAAAATGTAGACATATGCTTGCACGCATGCTCATCACATGGTATGATTGTTTAAATACATTTGAATATTATTATGCTAATAATACAGCTTTATGTATTATATGGAAGAAGGCAGCAGCTGAGATAATTGTTTTGATTCTTTGTTCCACTCCAAAAAAGAAGTGAACTTCTGTCACAGTTAATCGCATAATGCAGCACCAGTAGCATCACCATACAAATCGCCATTTAAAGTTTTTCAACGTGCTCAACGAGCGCATAAAACTACAAATGTTGTTTTTGTTTTTTCGTTATATATATATATATATATATATATATATATATATATATATATATATATACTGCAGTAAAATAATTTTGCATCGGATACAGAATGAGCAGGGTGTGATGACGTAGGGTGTGATAAAGCTTTTTATAATGTTAATCCAAAACCGCGGAGGTGCAACAATGGAAATCTGAGCTTTCTTTCAGTGGATGGATTTACTTTCGATGATTTAGCCACCTTTTGTGTTGCAAAAGAAACGCTACACTGAGAGGGATCACGGGTGGGTTCACAAGCTTTATGCGCCTCCTGAAATATCGTTCTTACCCTAGTATTGTGTCAATATTTCCACTATAAAACCAGTAACATCAAAGTTCAGTTTGATTGAACGAATGATGTAAAAAAATACAATAAAAAATAAAAAACTGTTTCCAAACTAATAGCTGAATATAATTTGAACCCGTTTATTAGCGTCTATGCGCTCTGAACATCGCTGTATTCCCTTCGTCAATTTGTTTTGTTGGGATGAAAATATGAACACATTTTCCAGCTATGTTAAGCGTTAAAAAACAATTACCGACCCTCTTAAATGTGTGTGCATTTCCCCGGTAAACAGGAAATGTCTTCATGCGTACAGTATGTGCATGTAATCACATGCATACTATATTGGGAAGTATATTAATTCAAATATTAGGATTACACAACTGTTTGCAAAGTTTGAACAAATACCAGCATTGTGGCATGCATACTTTTGAAAACATCCACCGTAACACCTTTACTTGAGTATAAATACACACGCAGCTGTTTTGTAGATGTAGTTTCAATTTGTGATGAAAATTACTTATAAAATCGTGCGCTCAGACGGGTCCCGGTCTACCTCGGATTGATCCCCATCGAGTACTGCGATTTTTCATAATGACTTTCAAAAATGTGTCCTGCATCAGCCCTATTGGATGCGTATGAACGAAGTGCAACCAGGCGTCTTTCACGGAATAGGAACATTTCAAGAGTTTGGAACTCACTGTTAATCCGTGCCACCAACTGTGAAAGCCCGGGGCGCTCTTAAAAAACTAATGACGACTACTAGCGCCAGCGCCAAAGGTTTCACGTAGTAGCAATGATTAGCTGAGCAACACCCGAACAATATCGCTTTTATCCAGACCTTACAGTATTCATCCGTAACGTTCAAACTTTCCAGTTTGCTTTTCCAAAAGGCAGAAAGAAGCGCTCAATAAAATATTGTTTTAAAGGGCTTAACAGCCGCGGAAGGCAAAACATATGACACTTCGGACGAGTTCTAAAAATATAACGGCCAAACCTTACTTGTGTGTGTAATATATCCTCCGGTGGTGACCCCTTCGATGATGTGCACTACCTGCAGGATACGACGAATCGGGGGTGTGATTCGAGGTCTTCAGAGTTTATCTCTCTAAGGTCTGTGGACTAGTCTACACGCAATACGGATAAGGACTGTCCCAGCTGGGTTACAGCGAAACTACCCAGTACGCTCGCATGCACTTGTTAATATACGGGAAGCTGCAACGCCTCCCGAGGTAATGCGGAAAACTGATTCATTGAAGTTTCTGCCAAAAAACAATAGGACTGACGAACGTGAGAAGCGTCGGATTTCCACTCCTTCCAAAATAGCAGCAAACAAACATTTGCAGTATCTGATAACAAAAAGTTTGTACGTCACCGTCACTATTTTGTTTTGAATTCAGCGCGTGTTGTCTTTCGCATTTATAAAGACTGTACATACAAATGCGAATGAATATCATTTTAGGTCGGTCAGTTTGGTGTTGCAGCGCTCACTTTACTTGCAATGTTTTATGATAAGACTTATAAGTGCCCGCAAATACTTAAAACAATTTATATGAATCTTTATTAAATAAGTTATTGTCAGAGACGGTTGCACTGTAATGATTACATAGTTAATGGTCAAAAAATGATTTAGGTTTTGTATTTCTCAAGGAGTTTCTCTTTTAATAGGAGCATATTTGTATTGATACGATACTTTCTAGGAAAATAATGCGTGCCATTTCCTTTTCACAACATGTACACATTGTATTTCAGGTTGATATTGCAGATACAGGTCAGCTAGTTCTAGTTATTTCATATCTAGTCCTAGCCACTCGCATATTTCACAAAGAACCAGCAGGGGTCAGACATAATATATATCCGAATGAATTGGAATAGCCCTTTAGTATAGTGCTCAGACTTGCTTTATCCAGTGCCTCTCTTAATGAGTGTTGCTATTTGTTAACTACATACTGACAGCTGAGCCTGTATGCAGGAAATTAATGAGTCGGAGAGTGTCACAGATGATTTTCCTAAAAGAAAGAAAGAAATAATTATAAATACATTTACAAAATAAAATAACATAATAATAATAATAATAATAATAATAATGTTTGTTGAGAGACCAGGTGAAGGGAACTTGTTCCTAGTGAGATCTCTTGTTTTGCTGTTGTCCTACATCTCTAGTGTCCTGTGTTATTACTGATGCATATCCTCTTGGAATGAACTCAAAGGCATCCAGGAGGTTGTATTTTAACTCACGTTAGAATAGTGTGAACAAGAGAGCTCACCTGTTCCTCTTCGCCTCAGCTGGAGTCTATATTTAACGGCATCCATTTCCATTGTGCCTGGCCATTGTGAAACAGCCCTGGGGGAGCTAGCTTGGAGGGAATGGACTACAAGAAAAATGTTATTTGTTTTGGAGCACATTGCCAAAGCACCTGTTAATGTACATTGTCAAATGAGTTTAATATGTTACAAAAAAACTGTAAGGTCCAGTATTTGTAATGAAATGTGTGAAGCTGAAATCAAACCAAGGGCATAATTCAATTAAAATCTCTGAACCACTAGATGAGGGGTCATATTTTCTTTGACTTTGACACTAATAAGTCACTATGCACCTCATACAGATAAAGGATTGATAACTGGGCAAAATTATTTTTTTCAATGTTTCCAGATTGTTCTGCGGCATACTAACATTCTAATTTGAAAAACTAGTTTCCATATTGAAAATGTCAAACCTCATGAAGCCCAACAAAAGGTGGAAAACAAAAACTATTTAGGTCTTCAAAGGAGAGAGAGAGAGAGAGAGAGAGAGAGAGAGAAAAATAAATAAAATACAGCACGTGTGTACGTCCCCATTGTCTTCCCAGATCAATAATCTTTGACTGTGACTGTGTGGTTTCAAAAGATCTCAGAGAAGCAGCCGTGTCATTGCGTAAAACCTTTGCCAGTTTCTTGTTTTCTTGTGTCTGGCTGTCTCATGAAAGGAAAGGAAGGATAAGTATGAACTGGCGCCTGGCCATGGCACGGGGAGTAGCAGCTGGGTGGACAATGCCCCCCTTCCCCCTACCCTACACTAAACCTCCTCCATATGCAACGCCCCCCATCTCCTCCACATCTGGACTCCACTGTGGATCACCCTGGCCACAGGAAGGGAAGCTCTCCAACTTCCTGTGCCACCACCTGATAAGGGTACTTTCCGATGTAGCAGTTCCCACAGAACCTGGGGGACTGTGAAACTTCATGAGCTCCTGAGTATCCTCACTTATCGGCCATGTGTCTGGGCTGCCCAGCACAACACGTCTGGTGACAACTGTAGGCTTAACAGAGATAGTTATTTCAGACTGCTGGGAGGGGCAACCCTGGCCTCCCATGCAATTCATGATTCCTGTGCAAGTGGAGAAACACCTACTGCTCATTAAATTCACAGGTGAATCGGCCACTGTTATTTATCACTCAACTTCTCTGCATGTTATCTCATTTTAGAGAACAGTTGTCACTACACTGGAACATGGCTCTTAAGTGAAGCTAACCTCCCCAGCAGCAGCAGAAGCAGCAGATGCTTTGAAGAGCTGAAGGCTCATCGACAGACCAGACCAGGGATTCCTTTTGTGAGGTGAAAGAGTGGATGTGAATTCTTCACATGCACCATCTGACATATTTTCATTTCGGCTTGACAAATCAATTGCAAAGTTGGCGATGTCCAGCATTGTTCATCTGGTGCTGGTTAGAAATGGGACAGAACAAAATAGAAATGAAGGCCTGTTAATATGGACTCCTGTTCAACACGTTTGGCGACTCCCAGGCATGACCTTTAGACAGCATTCAGAGAGGAAAGCAGGGAAATTAAATAAATCATCATTGCCAATGCCCCCTGTCATTTTTTTAATTAATAGTTTCATTAATCTCAGGGGGAATGTGTTGGCAGGATGGAGTAAGTTCTAAAGTAGATTTTAATGAAGGGTTGCCCTTTAATTCCGATTTAACCACAGCAAGCTCCTTTGCACTAAACAGAGGACAATTGTTTATCTGGCTTTGAAGGAATTAATGGAGTGAGCATTGATATTTTTTTCCGATTTAGGCCATTTGGACATGCTAAATCGTAGCCTGCTGAGAAAAAGAAAATAGGGCATTAGCAGTTTCCATAATGTCTCTACATTTACAAAAATCAATGAGACATTTCCTATGCCCGGTGTTATTTGTAGAATACAATGTTCCATTATGGACCCAGATATAAATATTTGAAGGATGGTGTTTGGTTCTAGGGATCTATATGTTAACAGCACACAGGGTGGTCCCCTAATAAAAGCTGCACATGGTACCACTTCAACAAACTATACATTAACAAACCAGCTTATCAAGCTAATAAAAAGCTGTTTATCAAGCAAGCAAGACCCATTCTGTTTGATTACATGGTTGTTTCAATGTACATACAATCCATTTTTTTAAACCCTTAAAATAAGCTTATGGGATTTGAAATTTGTAGTGCTTTGAAGTACCATTCACAAAAGCAGCTCTTTGGGATTTTTGAGTACTGATGAAACCTCACTCACAAAAGGGCATGCAATTAAGGTAATGCTCAATGTTAGTTCCAAATGATGATGGGGTCAGCTGGAAACCAATGAGGATACTGTCGCATTTCCCAGAAATTTGCCTATATCCCTGCAGGCATATGGAAAGTACATATTTTAGGATGGGTATTTGTTTCAGGAGGGCTGTTAACAATATTAGCATGTTGCTGATGAATACTCATATTATGAGAAGTGAAGATATATCAACCTCTGAGATCTCAAGTATGTTAAAATTATTAAGCAAATAAAATAAATTAATACAGCTATATCAGCCAATTTTCATTGCAAAACTGAAGTATAATGTGCAATGAGCTCTTGCAACCAGACAAATCCTTATTGTAAGCATATGATTGCAATAATTTAAATAGTGTTGGAAACACTCCTGTTTTTGTCTCACTATTGGGAACTGACAGTACTGTCATGCTGTACAGGAAAAACTTACTTTTAATGACATAGCTTTGGGTCACTGAAATATGTACAATCGATGAATTAGCATACGTATGTACACACTCACTTCAGGCAAATGTATACGTAGAGCTCCTGGTTATGACATGGATTACTTTATTGTTTATCTATGCCTATTAGACATTTCTGCCAGCTGCACTCTGGTAAATTAGAAAATGAAAATCAGATCATTAACAAAGAAATAAATTCGATTTAATGCATTATTGTGGTTTCATAATGTTGTCGAAGGAGAGCTGTGAACATAAAACAGAATGAATTCGGAAAGAATAAAATCAAAGTAATTAATTAATTAATTTAATTGAAGTATTCATAGCTAATATAAGACCATGACTTGGATACCACGCATTATACATGAGGTATTAACTCACATATCCTCAGAGGGAAACAGTGTATACTTGTAATTTAGCTTGTAATTTAGTATCAGATTGCAAATATCCATCCATCCAGGAGTATTTGCATTGAGCAAGACGTAGGAATACACCCTAGACAGTTCGCCCCTCCATCACAGGGCACACACACACCTTTGACTCACACACTCATACCTAGGCATTTTCGACTCTAATTGGAATTTAGACTCCAGTTAACTTAACCTGCATGTCTTTGGGCTGTGGTAGGAAACTCGAATAAAAGCAAATATTAGCTGGATGTTGAATTTATTGAAAATCATGAAGGAAATGTGCCATGGGTTCATATTAGAACACTTTTGATATACCACATAGTGTAAAATCACCAAATAAAACAATTCATTACATTACATTACATTATAGGCATTTAGCTGACGCTCTTATCCAGAGCGACTTACAACAGTGTAACCAAACTCAGGATCAAGTCCACTTAAGTCCATTGAACAACATGCAGATAAAAAGCCTTTACTATGATGCATACATTAAGGAGAAACAAGATAGTCTGAACCAAAAAATTTTTTTTTTTTTTTTTTTTTTTTTTATAGTTATGGGAGGGGGTTTAGGGAAGAGGAGAGAGGTACACAGAGAAGAGGTGCGTCTTGAGTTTCCGTTTGAAGGTGCTCAGACACTCTGCTGTTCTGACCTCCACTGGAAGATCGTTCCACCATCGTGGGGCCAGAACTGCAAAGAGTCGAGACCTTGTTGCTGCTCGTGTTGGGGGAGGAATCAGCCGCCCTGTAGTAGCCGATCGGAGCGATCTGGCCGGCTTGTAGGGTCTGATCATCTTCTGCAGATAACCAGGAGCTGACCCCTTGACTGCTTGGAAAGCAAGCACCAGTGTCTTAAACCGGATGCGAGCTTGCACTGGTAGCCAGTGGAGGGAGATGAGGAGGGGAGTGACGTGGGAGTCACAAGGGAGGTTGTAAACCAGACGTGCTGCTGCATTCTGGATGAGCTGAAGGGGTCTGGTGGCTGATGCTGGGAGGCCAGCCAGGAGGGAGTTGCAGTAGTCCAGACGTGACAGTATCATGGCCTGGACCAGGAGCTGTGTGGAATAATTGGTGAGGAGTGGTCTTATTCTGCGGATATTGTACAGGATGAACCTGCACGACCGGGTGGTTGCCGCGATATTCTCAGAGAGTGACAGCCTGTTGTCCAGCACAACTCCAAGATTTCGGGCACTCTGCGAAGGGTGTAGGGGAGTGTCTCCTAAAGAAATGGGCAGATGAGAAGTGGGAGAGGTAAGAGAAGGAATATGGAGAAGTTCCGTTTTGCTTGTGTTGAGCTTGAGCTGGTGTTTGGTCATCCAGCTCTGGATGTCACTCAGGCAGGCGGACATGCGATCGGAGACCTGAGTGTCTGTGGGAGAGAAAGAGTAGAAAAGTTGAATATCATCTGCATAGAGATGATATGACATGCCATGGGCGGCAATAACAGGGCCAAGGGACCTAGTATACAGAGAAAAGAGGAGGGGACCAAGGACGGAGCCCTGAGGGACCCCAGTTGTGAGGGGACGAGGAGCTGATACTGCACCGGCCCAGGCAACCTGGAAGGAGCAGCCGGAGAGATAGGACGCAATCCAGTTGAGGGCTGGTCCGCAAATTCCCAATTCTGTCAGGGAAGACAGAAGTGTAGGATGGTCAACGGTGTCGAAGGCAGCTGAGAGGTCAAGAAGAAGTAGGACAGATGAACGGGATGCTGCGTGTGCTGCGTGGAGAGACTCAGTGACGGAGAGCAGGGCAGTCTCCGTCGAGTGACCGGGTCTGAAACCAGACTGCTGAGGGTCTTGGAGGTTATGCTTAGAAAGAAAAGAGGAAAGTTGGTTAGACGCAGCACGTTCGAGAATTCAGTGACACCAACCATCTTTAGGGCAATTAGTGTAAATGCATTTGTCACAGTAAACAGAAAATAATTGTGCTCTGAACTAGAAATGTGTTACTATGACTATTTTATGGCAACTGCTTGATCATACAAAGGCTGATTATGATCCCATAATGTAGACGATCATGTATACACTGTCCAAGGACTCGCTTTCATAGTTTTATATCTTGTGATTCCCTGTTTAAACTTCAGTGGCAGCTTCGTACCTAATTCTTGTGCAATTTTAGGAGGTCTGGAGGAGTTCCAGGAGGTATCAATGTCTGTGCAGAACGCACAGCTGGTTTCCAGGCTCCTGCTCGAGTTCTTTGGCCAGCGATTTGGGTCCCCATGGAATTTAAGTCTAAGGGACCGTGACAGCCAGCTAGTGACCTCAATCCCCCTCTGCTACAATCAGGGCTCATACCACTGCCACTGTGGCAAGTGGCATTATCCTGTTGTTGTACAATTCTAAAAATGTATAGGATGTGCTAATCTGCTGAAAGGATATTAATCAGTTGAGCAATTCAAGTCAAGTAGAGTTGTTCGTTTCAGATGTGTCATTATTTTTGAGAAATGAAAAGTAAAAGGTAACATGCTTTAATGTTGAGGTGTGTGTGTGTGTGTTCACAATGATTAAAAATAAGTTTTATACATAAAATTAAATTTTATATATATATAATGTAAAACTGATTGTATGTTGTTGTTTTTCATTTTATTTTTTCTTTACCATATGAATTTCTGCAGCAATGAAGAAATGCAGCAATGGGCTGGAGAGAAAAATACATTATTTTTCGCAGGATGATAAGGGAATCCCACAGCAAACAAAAACTGAATACCAGCCTCTTGGGCTTTTTGTTCAATATACGCACAATGGAAATCAATCATACTGCCTAGATTATTAATGTAGCAAACTGCATTGCCATAAAAGCGTTGCTTAGTTCAACCGTCAAATGAAAGAGGTAGAACAAAGTTGCTATGTCAAATAATATGCAGTTATATGATTATGAATTGAACATGAATAAAAACACGACTAAGGAGTACAGAAGCGCACTTTCCACAATTTTCTGAATCCATAGTTTCACCCTGAAACACGGAGAGTAGAGTTCTGTGAACAGCACTGCGCAGGCGTAGCGTCTCGTTGCTAGACGATGTGTTGTAAAGCAAGATTGCAAACACGCTGAGGTTTCTGCGGCAAGTAATTTGCGAAAACTTTTGCTGACACTGATACAATTTGCAACAGAATATTTTTGGGCTATCCTTTAAGTAAATTTAACTTAACGCTGATTGCGAACGATTGGTTTAATTTTGTTCACTTGAACCTGCAAACCTGTTTGGTTAAGGATACGTGCATAAACTTAAGCATTGTAAATTCAGTGTATTCGCTTCTACGTGTAATTAGACTCTATCTAATTCCACATTTAAAAAATAAAATTGTTATACGTGTATACCTATTAGCATTTTCTGTTTCTGATTTTTTATTCTTTCATTTTCCTTCGTCAATCAGTGGTGTATAGTTGAACTGCGGAACTGTGGAGTTGTTTGGGTATTTACCCAAAGTGCCATGATCTGAAGACAGAAGAGATTTCTGGGGACCAACTGTGAACAGCTGGGAACTATGTCACACAGGTAAAGCCGACTCCGTATAGCTGCGTATTGGATAACTGCGTTTTGTTGCATGGAATAGGTTCCCAATTTAACCCCGTTGATTTTACTCATGTCCGTTTTGTACTAGCACAGAACGTCATAATCGCATCAATCACACTATGCCTTTACACACTTACACTCTAATAGCTCTAGCATTGTAGTCTGGGATAGTGATGTAAAAAAAGTCCAGTTCCATCCGTGCGCACGCAAAACATGTATATTATTCCACATAAAAGGCTGTAGTTTTATTTTTATTTATTTTTGTTAAATTCAAATGAAGCTTGCTCTGAGGCACAAGCATGAATATGTTGATAACATCTACAATACTAATGATGCCCTTTGGCATAGAAATGATCAACATTATTAAGCAAGCCATGTCTTGAGATTAAAGGGTTTGCTCTGGGGCTTTTGTGTCATCCATGGTTATATTTCTCTTTGATAATTAGTCTCCCACTAGCATTTCCATAATTTAAAAATTAATTAAGGTAAAATATCCAGTGAAGTGACCTGCACACCTGTTTTTACACAACAGAAAAAACAATACTGTTATTTCCTCTTTATATAATCTTTGCGCAGATGCATTGGTCAAGATCATGTGTCAAATGTTAAGAGTTCTGAGGAAAATATCTCAGAATAATCCCCTTGTGATCAATTTCTCAAACTTTCAATGCTTCTCATTTAGAAAACAGTATTGATTGACTGAGGGGAATCACTTTGATTACTAATAACCTTGTCTGAAATATGTTATTGGCATTTTAATTGAAATGTATAGAACTTTCCATTTAGAGATGCCATGGAGTGTTTTGTGAGCTTTGTGGTTGTATTTTGCTTCATGCTGCGTGGGAATTGGAAAGGCTTTTCTGCATTGTCCTCCATACTGTAAAATTCTCAGCTTCACCCACAGAGGCCATGATTATGACACAATGGGGAGTGCTCTTTCTCTCACTGTCCTCCCGGTAGATTTATGAAACTGGGGAGGTGGGGGTTCATGTGGAGGGATCCTCGCTCTGCATAGAGAAGGGTGTGAACGAGCTCCCAAGGAGAGGAAGTGCACATTGTGTTTCTGTTCCCATGGCAACAGAGCCATCAATGTGAACCTGGCCCTTTTTAGTGGACCCCCAAAAAAAAAGGCAGGGCAAGCAGATGTGTCAGCATTGTCATGATGGCAAGAACAAAAGACAAAAATGCTTCCATTTCCATACGCCCCCGTACCTACGCCCTCACCTCTGTGAGGAGCCCACAATCATCGGCTGTCAACCTGTTAGTCTCTGTCTAGGGCCTTCCTGATGTGTCACTCGGTGTTCAGGTTTGTGAAAGCCCTGTCTGGAATTCTTTAACCAGGGCTTTTGTTGCCACACGCGGTCAACGACAGGGAGGAGGAGGGCTCTCTCTATTTTTGTGTAAATCTCCTTTTCGCAGATTCCCTCTTATGCCTCCGCCCTCCACTCCAGCCCCCTCCCACAGCCCTTCAACACCCACTCCTGTTGTCCCCTCTTTTCATTTTGTGTTGCCCTCCTAACAAGGGTCACGGTGGGCAGGGTAAACACCCTGGGGCTAGCCAACAGAACGGGGGCCTCATAGGAATATGAAAAGAAGCACTAAGCGCCCTCCCTGTGGCCCCTCATTCTGGTTTTCAAGCACAGAGCCCAGACACTATAAAGACCAAAATCTCCCAATGGCAGGCGCATATATAAATGCCAGTACTGGGTGGGATGAGCCTTAGCTTTCCATGCATAGTTCTTCTTATTATTATCATTATTATTATTATTATTACTGGTCTGATGTACTAGCCTGCAAGCCATAGTGCTTGTCACACAGTATTACAGGAGAGTTTGTGCCAACTGGAAGAAAGGCCGCTCTCTCTCAGATGACAGCTAGTTGCCTGTGGGCATTCTGGGTCATTGCTGGAGGACATAATGCCCAAAGAAACCTATCCAAATGACATCCACCATACCCCTGGCTAGATGTGCAGTTTCAGACTCATTTGGTTATGATTGACAAATTCTCAAACAATTATTCTTCCAGTAATAGGGTAATAGGCAGATTTTATATTGATTTTAAGATACTGCTGTGGGTATATTTATTTGTATAACATGGTTGTCAATTTCCACAATTCAGCAATTTCCAGACTTGGTCTTTGTGTGCATAGAGACAGGGAAAAGCTTTCTAAGTGGTCACAAAAGTGTTAAGAGTTTGTTAAAAATCTAAAAAAAATCTTTCTGACATATACACAGCAAGGAGAATTATTTCAGGAATAAAATTACAAACATAAAACATAATTACATTCCTCTGGCCACGGAGAGTGGTTTTGCACCCCATCTGTCAGCGCACACTGCTCATTTTGAAGAGATCAGTGACATTTACCTATTGCAGGGATCTCAGACTCTAGCTCTGAGGACTGCATAATGTCTGCTGGCTTCAGGCGTGTTTCAGCTCTTTAGTGCTTGATTTGAAGTCCTTAATTGGCCTTAAAGAATCTGCTGAGTTTGTTTCCAAGGCCTAAATTGGCTGTTGATAAAAAGGAAACCACAAAAACCTGCAGACACTGCAAACCCTCTATGACTTGAGTTTGAGATCCCTGACATTGTGGCATGCCTGTTTCACCTCCTCCTCCTCCTCCTCCTCCTCCTCTTCCTCTTCCTGTTCATCAGTACCTATGGGAGGATGTGGACAGAGGCCCAGGGGGCCCTGCAGGACATGCTGGAGGAGGAGCTTCCAGCGGTCCCTCCCCGGCCGCAGAAGGACCGCCTCCTGGTCTTCCAGACCCTGGCCACGTTCTACGTGAAGTACCTGCAGATCCTGCGGAGCCTGGAGGCGGTTTACGACCAGATGGTGCACCCGCAGAAGCGGCGCGTCGTGCGGCACGTGCTGGACGGCGTGACGGGCCGCCTCCTCGAGCTGAAGAACGAGATGGTGGAGCTGGAGTTCTCAGAATTCCACTACTACGACGACATTCTGCAGGACCTCAAACTGACCCCCGTGAGTGCTCCGCCTCTCGTTCGCATTTGGGTTTTGCCCAATTAGGTGATGTTCTTATCCAGAGCAATTAAAGCCCAGTTCAGTTCAAAAGTGCATAAGCAGACAAGAAGAGAGATAAAAGTTTAGGGGAAAAAAAACTTTCAAATGTTGCGAAATGTCATAGGGATTACGCATGTCACAAGAAATGAGCCAATGGACTCAAGATTTGACATGCTGAGTCTGAGACTACAGCGGCCACAAGCAGATGTTCTGTAAAACAATGTTGTTCTCACTGAATCCAATTTACTCTGAAAAGAATATCATTAGCTGATCTAAGCCACCCATAACACTCCTTATTTTTAACATGCAATGCATTTGTACTATTGTAAGTAATTTAGGTGAAGTACCTTACTCAAGGTTAGAATGCCAGTGCCCTGCTTGGGACTCAAACTCGCAACCTCTGATTTACAAGCCTAGGTCCCTAACCATTATACGACGCTGCATTCTACATTTAACACCACTGCACAAGTTCAATTTGCATTCACATTGAACTAGAGTCGAACGTAGGCCTTGATAGGGTGGTGCAACAACACAAACAATTCCCAATGATGCTAATTTTGAAAAGTTGAATTGTTTCCATATGTATTCGTCACTGAGCTCCATTTGGAAATAAGCCTAAAAATGCTGCCAAGGAATTGCAATACTTCATTGAGTCTGCTTTGTAGCCAATTCAGACTGTTCCTGACAGACTTTTAAATTTTGACTCACCAGTTTTAGAAGACCAGTTCCACTGAGTTGCACCTAAATTTGGGATAAGGAAGGATCATAATAACTTTCCAAAGATAAAATATCTATAGACATACATTGTTGTGTTGTTTTTCATTTTTGTTAAATCTGCCTTTCTTACTGTTTTTTTCTTTTTTTTCTGTGATTTAGTAATTTTGTGCAAGATATTTAATTAACAAGGATGAGATTTTGTATATGAGGATGAACCTTATTCATCCTGATATAAAAAGGACCAAATCACATATATTTATGGCTAATTAAAGCATTAGCCTTGTTTACATTTACATTAAGTGTTTTTACTGTTAATGGAGAAATATCACATACTGATGTGCCTTTGTTTCTCTATCAATCCTCAATGCTGGTTTTCCTTATAGGGGGATCTGGAGGTCCCCATTCCACGCTACTTTGTGAGCGAGAAACTGCGTGTGCTGCGGGAACGGGAAAAGTTACTGGCCCAAATTCTCGCCCGTGGGGAACACCTGGATCCAGCGCCGGTGAGGGAAAGCCGTCTGAAATCCTATACTGCCATCTCAAATAGGAGTGACAACAGTACACTGCAAAAATAAAGAGGATAAATAAAGTTTATTTTTGCACATAGCACAATGCAGAATGCCATTCAATCTTATGAAGTTGATAACGACTGCATGTTCCTGCAGCACAGGCTGGTGCAGCTAATCGATTGGACTCTTTTATAAAGCATAAAAAAGTTTTCCATCCGTCTCTCTGTATCAGGAAGTCCGAGCGCGTGCCCTGCCCATAGACGAGGCGGTGCGTCTGGTGCAGGTGTCTGAGCGCGCTCGACAGGGCCGTCTCAGGGCCAGCTTTATGAAGGAGATCCGCAGGGAGGAAGAGAGGTACCGTCAGGGCCGGAACTGCAACGGCGACACCTTGGACCCGAACGCGGCAGCCACCCTCATCCAGAAGGTACCAGCTCACATGGGAAAGGCTCACCAGTATAAAACAGTAGCCATGTTTTGAGGCATCACTTACTATAGAAACATGCTCAATGTTTGGAGGTTTCATTGGTAGTCTAATGCTGCCTGGCACACCAAGTGGAGGACCTAAAACAGTGGTAACCTGAGGAGCATTAGCCAATGTAAACCCACCCTGCTAACAGCAGGACAGAGCCAGTTGTGTCCTCCTGCTACAGACCCCCAGTCAATGTCTGCTGATGAGCAATGAGATAACAGCTAGGGACCATCCATTCCATCCATGGCTTTGACATCCTTCAGACTGCTTTCTGTACTTTTATATATTGGCCTGTCATTACGATAGCATTGTAATGAAACAGTCAACTATGATCTACACCATTCACTGGCAATTAGACTACACACACATTGAATGCATTTTCAACAAGCTGTCCCATTTGCAGTATATGCATATTAGTCTCTACCAACTAAGAACATGATTGAGTTTGTGTTTTGGCTCTGTTTGTTGCCTGGCCCCTCTCCTCTAGCACTTGCTGTCTGACGTATTGCTAGTCCTTGTGGAACGTGACAGTCAGAGCGTGTGTTCCTGTTAGTTCCTGTAAGTTACAGAGGGAATTTCTGCACTTCCCAGGAAAAGGGGACGTTATGTGACGCAAGTACAGCTGAGGGAAGGCTTATGAAGAGTCATGTGATCTGACTCATCTTTGAAAACATCTGCTAGATAGAACTACCGGTATTCAAAGTGCCAAAGGGTATCATGAACTCAGGGAACATTTTTACATTGATTCTCTTCCCAAAAAGGGGGTAGGCAGGTTTAGTTTTTTAAGGTGTTCATTTTCTTGAGCTCTGTAATCTTGAAATCTTGTCCCACGCATTGTGATGTCTACAAAGGAGATTGTGCGCAGCAGCTGAAGAAAAGTACTGTCACAGAAGATATAACGTGACTGGGAGCCATAAGCTTTCTGAGGCTCTATGATGTCAAAACTAGGAGAAAAAATGAATGCATTTTTTCATAGGAATGTACTTCTTTTGTGTAGCCTGCCGGGACCTATAAAAATCGATATCGTTGTGGCTCCAGGTACCTCTGAGATTAAAGAGACTTTGTCCCTCAGCACCTGTGTTTTTGCAAAGGCATTTTACCATCAATAACAAGATGGAAAGATAAATGAGTATCTTAAGAACTCACTTGAGCTGGTTATCACTATATCTGAGGAGTTATGGGTCCATTTGAAAGGTGTGTGTGTGCACGCGCATACGGATTACAGATGGTATGGAGAGTGTGAAGCATTTTCTTAGCCTTGGAAACCTTTATTTATAGTTATTTAAGTCATGATATCACAAGGAATGCTACAGGAAACGATTTAGAAAAAGTTAAAAAACAATAAAAAAAACAGCTTTATGTTAAAGGAAAATGGTGGTTAAATCTCTGCCTTCTGCCTCATTTTAAGATGATGTATGTATGTGATATCGATGGTAGTTCTATGATTAGGGACAGGAGCAATATCAGGCAGTATGAAATAAGGTGATGAGCCAGTTTAATCCCTCCACTGTTTATACCCCTGATCTTGTGACTTACCCCATGTCTGATATATGGCCCCGGAGGGCTTAGCCTTTGTTGGCCCTTATCCTATTGCAGTAGGTATCTGCATTAATCATGAGCAATATGAGGAAGGATATCTGATGTTTGAAGGGAATTCTAATCCCAGTCATAACTGAGGATACATCATAGTGAGAACCCTGTGAGAATTATATTTAGAAGTAATATTAAGATTTCCAGTCCTCGGAGTACCATGTTAATTAAAAGTTGATTTCAGTGCAAATAAGAACCCTTATTTCAAGGGTGATCATGGCCGTCTTTTTATCAGGAGGCATCTTTGCTCTGCAAGGAATGGTGACGGGTCCATTGAAGTCAGTCTCTCATTCAGACCGTTTGGATTATGGGTCTCTTGCAGACACTTGCTTAAAGCAGGGGCGTCATATCGAATTCTTGCATGTTGGTCTGTGCTGCAACCTCTACTTGTTGTGTATAATTAACCCACGTATTGACTCAGTACAATACTTTCTTAGAAAAAATAATGGCGCATAAAGACCTACATATGGAGTCTTGACTTCCAAGTGTTAACACTGTGCATTTGGGCGAATAAATCAGGGTAATTGTTTAACTAATCACACCAATTAAGCAGGAAAACCCTTCAGGAGTTTTGACACTCGTGTATTAAATGAAGTGGGTTTTTGGTGATAAACAGTGGAACTGGTATGATGACGTGCTCAACTCTGCAAATTTCCTGTTAGAAAAATTGTCCTCAAATTCCAAATGAATAATGCAAGACAAAAAAATACTTTAAAAATACTGTTACATGAATACAGTGGCATGTTGGTGCATTTTGACAATCATGCCATTTTTAGTATAAGGCAGAGGACGGCAACAAGGGCCCCGTCTATTTCTGGGTTTCATGCAAACTTCTGGCCTAATTACTTACAGCCCTAACAGTTACATCATCTGACGTTTTCACTGCATTGATAAGCTCATGAATGCAAGCGGAAGGCTGTTCTTTTGTTCCCATTTGAAGCCTTTTACTGCGATCTAATCTACGAGTGAGCCAGTGTTGGTGTATGCAGCCAGTCAGCTCATTTAGCCAGGCTAATTGGTAGGTAACAAAAGCCCGCACATGCTCCGGCCCTCCAGGACCGGAATAGCCCCTGGTGTAAGGCATGATGCTCCGTGATATACAGTCTTGCATCATGGACCCTACGGTTGTATTCTGTCTGTGTGTTCCAGGTGTGGCTCGGGTACAGTACGAGGAAGAGGATGAAAAAGGAGCGACTGGAGGAGATGGTGTTTCTGGGGATGGTGGGTATTCTGAAATGCATCTTATTCATTCATACATTCAACAGGGAGGAGTGTAAAATATTTATATCGATAAAGGATAAATTCTGATGCGTGATCCTTTTCATCTGTTGTCACTGAACAGAACAGAGAACTGCCGACAGCATTGCACAACTGCAGTTCAATCATACCGTGTGCAATTCACAAATAGCATCATAAAATGACCAGAAGTGGAGGAGGGAAAGGTGTTTGAAAGATGAATCAGTGATAAAAAGATAAAGGAGAAAAAATTGAATGACAAATGAGCGTGTTTATGCAGCACTCAAAAAAGCATAAACACAGACACTGCGACTTGTACCAGCTCTCTGTGGTGTGCATCATAGTCACCACAAACGATACTTTACATTCATCATGAATGACAGAAAACAGTGCAAGTACAAGCTCAAATGCACACACATGCTCCACAGGAAATGTTTCAGCCTTTTATAACCACTATGAAAGCAGTTACTGAATGAGGAAAGGTCACGTGTTTTATAAGTTATTGATTGCCAAACTTGATTTTTTGCCCGTTTTTGTTTCAGTACCATTGCAGGTCTTTGTGTCAGAAACAAGGGAGTTGCAGTAATTTATGGTTTTCATGGGAAAAGCATAAAAAAGCATGGTCTCCTTTAGTGCAGGCATTTGTAATCCTATTATCATATGAGTAGTGTAATTGCTCCTGGGAAATGAAGTTATCTGATAACATAAGTTAAAAATAGAATTATAGCCTTTAAAAAAATAAGCTTGTCAAGGCCAGAGATTTACCAGTCTGTTCAAAGACCAAACAGAGGAGGTGCAAAAACACTGGTAACACATGCATAATAATGCACACACTCGCAGAAATGTGCACAGTAACATGAACAAACTCTACTACACACAGATTTAGAAGAGTAGCAGAGTCTGTATATATCTGTTTTTGGATTTTGTTCATTTTTTCAGAAAATATTTAGCATAGCACTATGGAATTTTACTTCAAGCAGCTTTGACAAGTCAGTAGTCATTACCTGTTTTAATTACATTCATAACTTAACTGAGTAGGGTACAATTAAAACTTAAATTGATGCTGTGTCAAGGCAGCAAGCAAATTAGCTCAACACATTTAACATTAAACCCTAAACTAACTTAAAAAGTCGAACATGTTAATGAGTAGACCTACTATTAATTTCTTTAACAAGTATTCAACACCATATAAAATGCCTATGGTCTCCCCAAAAGGACACTCCATGTAGATGGCTTTCCACACCATCCTATAGTTTGTTCACAATAAATGGAAGCACCTCTCCCCCTGCATCTTTTCCACAATCAAGCGCTCTGTTGTCCCCCTGCGTAGTACACATTTATTCCCAAGCTAAAATCATGTACGCTGCATCAGAATCAGACAGCGGTTGACAGGCAACCAGTCAGCTGGAACAGTAAACAGAGAAATGAGTGTGTGTGTTGAGGGATGCGATAAACACAGAGGGGAAGTGCCTGTGTGTGCGTATGTGTGTGTGTGTGTGTGTGCACGTGTGTGTGTGTGTGGCTTTGTGTGTGTGCGTGTGTGTGCATGTGTGTGTGTGTGTGTTTGTGTGTGTGCATTACCATCACATACACGCAAGCCCCTCTCCCCTCCCCTCCTCCTCCGTTCATGACCTGTCTCCCAGGTGTTTTCCATTCGTGGTTTCCACCAGCAGGAATGCTGTGTCTCACGCAGGCCTACGGCTCGCGCAGAGCAGCACCCAATCGCGGCCCTGACCCCCCCGAGCCCCCAGGCGTTAGTGGTACACCTCCATGTGGTTAGAGGAAGTGGCTCTCACTGTAAAATCAAGGGCTTGTGCCGCACAGCTGTGCTGCAGCATTTACTGAAGCAGCATGTGAAGGCAATATCAGTGCACAAGTCTGGGAACTGCAGCTTTATGCGTCTGTGGTGCAGTGTGGTCAGCCCTGCTGATGTTTCAGTCCCAGTCCTGCTGAAAACAGGGTGGCAGCATTTACAGTTACATTTGTCTGCCAGATGCTTTTGTTCCAAAGTTCCTAGATGGCGATTGCAAATAGCTCCAAGCTAACTACAATCTCCCGAACGGAGAGCCGATAGTAACATTACACCGCTGCTGTATATCTGATGAGGACTGCATTCAGTTACCAATGGGCAAAGACAAAGATTCTTAAAAACCCAGCATGCACAGGGCATTAATAAACGCAGTAGACTTCGTTAAGAAATGGATTATTGCATTTTGTTCCAACATTAATAAATATGAGTAAATCTGAAATCAAAAAGAAGAGTGTCTCCAGATGGAGAAGCAGTCAAGATGACAACCCCAGTATTGTTGGTTTTTACAGTATATGAACTGAACAATGGCAACAGTACTTATTGTGTGTTCAATTTACTGTCTGGCTTTCTTGGCCCTTTTTTGACTAATACTTTTATTAATTAATCTGAAATGGTTTAGTTGGCCAGTAAAAACTGTAAAAAATAAAATAAAATAAAATAAATAAAATAAAGATGGCAAACAAGTGGGAGTCGCAAGGCTTAATGGTAAAGTTAAAAAGCCTTTATTTGAACATGGCTAGGAAGAATTCAAACGTGCTGGGCCTACGCATTGTAGCCTCACATTTATTAATGATTTCTTATTAAGTTATTAATAACTCATCTAAGACATATTCTAAAGTGTTGCCAACTGCTTTCTATAAACTGCTTAAAAACTGGCTGGATTGATTTAAACAAGGCCGCCCCAAGATTTATGATGTTAAACAAACAGGAGAACAAAGGCACGTTGATATCAGCTTTTTAGGAGGCCATGTGCTTTTGACTATGTGCCATATCTATACTCTGAGTTAAGGGGAATAAAACATGAACTGAAATGAGCTCATTTATAATGTTATGCATCTGAAAGATGAAATATTTAAAAAATATTGCCAGATTTAAGGGATCAAGGCGGTCACTGTAATGTGCTGTATGTTTGGTCATAGAAGATATCTTGCATTATTCTGCAAGTATCGGCATAAACTTGTAGTAACTGTGCAAACTTTCTAAAGACAAATTAATTAGCTACCTGAATTTGACGAATGTCTGTGAATAGTCTTTGTGAATGGTCTCTTCCTACCTTTGCTGTTTCAAAAATGGCAGTGGAACAGATGGCGAATCAAAGATGCCATCTGCGTTTTATGGCTTACATTAAAAAACAATGCAATATTATTTTATTAATTCCCTTAGGGCCAATTTCATGTTTGGCCAGGCTAAAAAGAGTGCAGACACATTTACAGTTTCCAAGATAAATTTCAGCATATACTGTGTACTGCAAGATATCGTTCATATACATTTTTCATATATACGCCTACATTTTATTATTTAAAAACATGAAAATGTAACATGCATTCACCTGTGCTCGGCGTATTTTGTGACCCCCCGCCCCGCCCCGCCCCGCCCCGCCCCGCCCTGCCCCGCCCTGCCCTGCCCTGCCGCCCTGCCCCGCCCTGCCCCGCCCTGCCCTGCCCTGCCCTGCCTTCCCTGCAGGAGCCCCCTCCGCAGCAGGGGAGGCAGAGCGCTGCACAGGTGCGCATGCAGCAGGTGGAATGCACCCGCAGGCTGCTGCAGGAGAAGCACGAGGCCGACTTCCTGCAGGCTAAGGACAAAATCAAGGACTCGGTGAGGGAGGTGGAGGGGCCCGACATGCAGCAGACATTGCAGGAGCAGATTCGCCAGTGGTTCATCGAGTGCCGGTGAGACCCGCCCCCTCACCACCAGAGCTCCGCCCACCCACTCTGTCTCTGCTTACCGTTACATTACATTTATTTGGCACTTTTAGACGCTTTTATCCAAAGCGACGTACAAGCTTGCTGGTCAAGCTTTCTATAATAATAATAATAGGAGCACCTGTTTGTTCTTTGCCTCTGGGGCTGTGAATCTCCCATCGCTGAAAGGGTCCAGTGTAAAAACAGTGACTGTCTTTAGCGGCTCTTCGCAGTGGGGCTAGCGCTGGAGAGAGGCTGGGCCTTGGCGGGAGCCTCCGCAGACCCTCATTAGCGCATTCCTCTGTGATTTACGCGCTCGCAGCAGACTGCGCCGCCCGCTCCCGGGGAGCCCACGGCCCTAAATCATCTCAGCCGTGGGCCCCTGGAGAGGCACGCTGTCCACAGCCCACAACGGCAGCTCCCCGCGGCTTTGAGCAGCTCGCTTTTTCATTGGGCAATAATGTATCTGTGCCAATAATGTGAGGATAGTGGGATCTGAGCAAGTGCCCCACTGACCAGGCTGTGATCTCTTGTGATGGGAGAGTAAGAGTTGAACCCTATGAACCCTATAATAGGTGGAGCTACAGTGTATCAATCACTTGTTTGACCAAATGAAATCAGCTATTTATAATGATTGGTTCAAGTCAGTGAGCCACTGCTGGCATGTTGCAGCTGTGCCTGCTCAGCATTCCCAGGGCCTGCTGTAGGGTGTTGGTGCTCCCTAAACGAGAATGTCCTTGTGGCCCCAAAGTGTTCCAAAAAAAAACAAAAAAACTTTAGTTGTGTGGCCCAGGGATGGTTGTGGCCCTAAACGACTGCACAGAGTGTTTATGCCAGCGGCCTTCCCACTATTCTTTTCATTGTTGTATGGCCCATTTCCATAATGAAAGCTGCGGTATTGCCCGTATGTATGTAATTCTAGACAGCCCCAGAGAGCTGGTGGAAAACCTCTCGAGCCCAGGCCACAGAGGAGTGGTCTGTTTCTCAGCACCTCCAGCTTTTACATAGAGAAGGGCTGAGGGGCTACAGTCTGCTTTTTATTAAGATCTGATTCGAGCCATTACCCCATTACCCCATTAATGGAGACCTGCTCGTATGCCTCTGAGAAAGAACAGGGCCTAGCCTTTCAGTTGAGATGTTCAAATGTAAAATCTGAACAGGATTGCATATGAGATACTTTTAGACCACTGAAGAAACAGAATTCTATGGAAGTACAGGTAAGGTAGGTTAACTACTGTATTTCTTGATATGCTCTCTCCAGTGCCAAAATAGGGGATTTTTAAGTGTAGCTCGTCCTTTAAACTTGAGCTTTCCTTTAAACTGTTTTTTCACTGCAGAGATGCCACTGGGAAGTTTCCAGACTTCCCCAGCATAGATGAAGGGGGGTCGGCAGCCATATTTGCACAGAAGACACCTGAGCAGGTGAGTCCTTTGAGTTCCACAGACCCATGAATGACCCAGTGTATGTGCATCGCGCCACAGTGTTTACTGGGATGCTTACAATGCAAGAAGGATCAGGTTGCAGAGGAGCCACATGTACAGACCCCAGTCATAATTCAAGACCCATCCCATCACTGCAGCGACTGTCCTATTACAGGATGTCCAACTTACAGAAACCCTCCCTCTCTGGGGGATGTTGTAGTGTTTAGGGATCAGCCAGCGGAACTACTGGCCAGTTTCCTAACTAGTCTTGTCCATGAATTTTATGTCCCTGACCCCTTAACCTCTACCCTTAACCTTAACCCTTAACCCTTAACCTCAAACTCAACCCCAGCCCCAACCACAAACTGGTCATAAACCTTAACATTTCATAGTCAGCAGGACATGAGTATTTTATTAAAATGGATTGTAAGAAAAACAGGAAAAGACACTCCAATTTTAAGTTATCTAAGAGGAAACTTTACATATTAAGAAAATATTAAGTCAGCCAATAAAGCATAGACCCTAATGCTGACAAAGTTTTATCATTTTTCTCTGATAAAACTTTGGAACAATAAATACAAGCCTGTTTTTTTGGAAAGTTCCCTTCCTGGCGTTATCTCACATCCAAAGAGTAATTCACTCAGATTTTTCAGTAAGTGTTCTTAAAACGTTTTGTGTTAGGTGGGATGTAGCTCTGGCCTATTGCAGTGATTTAGCTCTAATCCCTGATAATGGATGGTTCCTGCTGGATCAGGTTGAGTGACTATGTCTGCTCTCCCTAGACAAAAGGGCCATTCAGACCCTCTGGAGGGCTTCACATGGTCAGTCGAGTAAAGAACTAAAAAAAGGCATAAACTTTCATCTTTAATGGTGTCCAGGACCACATTACTTTCCGGAGGCTTAACAGTAAGCAGCCTGCATAATTCATGCACTGCAGTAATGCATTTAGGCACTCCATGCATCTGAGCAACACATGTACAGATCTATCCATCAGGTTTTAAACCCTGTGTGTGTGTGTGTGTGTGTGTGTGTGTGTGTGCGTGCACGCATGCGTGCATGTGCGTTGTGTGTACGGTAACTGTTTTGAGGTCATTTAAATGAATTGATCAGTGCAGTTTGTGTGAAAGTGTTTACATTGTATTGACATTAACATAGACAGCAGATGCACAACCTGGGGCCCTTTACTGGCTCTTTAACTGTATGCTCAAATAAAGTATTAAAAATGTGTGTGTTTTTAAAGGTTGCTGCTGAACTGGCTGCCAAAGAGGAGGAGAAGGAGAAGAGGAAGAAAAGTAAAGGGAAAAAAGGGAAGTCGTCTGGGAAGGAGAAGAAGAAAGACAGGAAGGGAAAGGGGAAAGGAAAGAAGGGTGATGCAGATTCTGAGGTAGGGGCATGGCTTCACAGAGAAGATGGGTGGGCATGACATGTCACAGCTCAGCAAAAGGCCTGGTCGATTGCCTGCCACTGCTAACTACCTTTCCATTCGCTTCAAATTATGTCATTTTTACAATGTCAGTTATTGGCCAAATGGAAATTACCATTGTGTGCAATAAAACATCAGTTAGGTGACTTCATAAAAACTATGCCTTAGTATTTGTTACTAATGCTCTAGCTTCAGAAGCTTCTGAAGTAACTGGTCTAGATGTTCTTTAAGGCAGCCAGAAATGTTTCCCATGTTGCTTCAAACATCTACACATTTTAACATCTTAGAAAACTTAAATAAGGTTGCCTTGAAATGAATCCAGATAAAGCACAGTGCATGATTCATGCAGCTGCAGCTATGGATGCTTGTTTGTGAACACGGGGCTGATGTCCAGTTAGGTTTATAGCACTGTCACTCTACTTTTGAGCTAGCTGCTTAACCTGAATTGATTCAGCAAATATCCAACTGTATGAATGAATGGTCCATCAAATATGAACTGTGGAAGACTCATTGATACCTGCCAAGCAAATGAATAATGTCATGTTAAAAGCAGAATCCTGTAATCACTTCTCAGTGAGGACCTTGTGGTTATTGAGACACTGTAGTCACACTGCTAAAATTCCCATTGTGTAGCAGAAGTTAATTGCCGTAAAACTAGATCTCACTGGCTTGTGTGCTGTTCACAGGATCTTTAATGATTATAACATATAACATGCCTTTTAGGACACTTTTAGGTTTATAGTTTTAATAGTTTTTAGGTTAATAATGGTTAATGTTAAAAGTTTAGATATACACACATGAATGTAATGCAGAAATATATAAGGGGCTTGGTATAATTCAGGAAGGGGACCGGGTTCCATACCACAGAACTCCCTGTGCCTCCCTTTGGGAAATACTATGCGCCGTAAATTTCTTCTGTTTTTGTCATACATGCCAGAAATACAGTACCTCATGGGAGCTCACACTGTTTGCAGTTGGTGGTAATTCTCAAAGCAGCTGTTATATCAGTCGCAGAAACTGTATCGCTCCAACAAAATTTGACAGGATTGTGTTTTAAATTTTCCATTGAGGAGGCAAGTGAATTGATCTCCCATGTGAATTAATCAGTTGAACTATTTTACAGTGACACCACTGCTTCAGCTGCACTGTCCAGGTGAACACGAAAAAGTGCCTCCAAAATTTTTTGACACATTTAAAAATATATATATCACACAATGTAAAAATTAAATACACATGTATGCTGTGTGAAACATGGACACCTAACCTGGCTGCTTTGTGCAGGCTGCCCTTCCTCTGATTTGTGTTTAGGGTTCTGAATGAACCGCCAGGGCTAGCCTGTGCTACGTCACCGCAGGACACCGCTTTCAGGAAATGTCTCTGGTCCCGACGGAGCATTCCTCGCATGGTCCGGTAACACCGCGGGCCCAGCGTCCCTTCCCTCTTAAACCTTTCAGCGCTCCCCCCGCCCCGCCAGCTCGCTCTCCCAGAGGGTCCTCCCCGCCCTTTTCTCCTGTCACTGCTCTTTTCTGTTCGGCCTTACGCAAGCGCGTCGGCTACGGCGCGCTGATTAGCAGAGAGAGCGCGCGGAATGCAGAAAGAGGGGGAAAAAAAGACCAGATTCCAATTCCAGTCATTCGTTTAAACCAACGTGCCAATTATTTCTGTATAAAAAATTTAAAAAAACTGCCTCAAAGCATCAGGCTGTGTTAATCAGGGCCCGAAATGGAGGTCAGCATAAATCCAAGTGTAATTAAAAGCTGTGCAGCTGGGAGCTGGCAGCCATAAACCGCTTCGCTTCGCGCCGTAATGAAGTGCTCAGGTAAAATGAATTCATCTGGGCTCTCTGGTTTCAGACGGGGCGTTCGTGTGTTTAAGTGGGTTACCTATACGGCCGTGGCTGCACAATGCACGTTTTGTATGAGGCTCTCCTTTGAAGCTAGGGCCCATTTTTTTGTTCTTCAGGAGAGGACTATGATGGTGGGGTGGGGGGGGGGCGTAATTGGTGTGTGATTACAGGGGCCCTGTATTGGGTGTCCAGCCGAAACCAGATGGGCTCAGCGGAGAAAGAGGCTCTGTCCATCCCGGCCGAGCCCCAGCAGTCGTCTCTCACCTTTGTGAGATCACAGACTGAGAGAGCGAGGAGGACGGCACCACCGCTCTGTCTCCAGCTCGGACCCCGAGCCGCTAATTTAGCCCCGCTTCCCTGGGATGACGTGTCACGGCCGCTGGCGGCTACCTAAACAGTATGAGTTACAAGCGCACAGCAAGTTTGCCTAGCTGTGGTCAGGTTCGCTAGAATGGAGCCATTGTTTCTGTCGAGCACCATCATGAATAACAGAAAACTTCCCCTTAAATTCGTGCTGCAGAAAACGTATCACACATGGCTGGCGCTCAACAATCCATTCCTGAGTCTGCCTTGGAACCGTTTCAAGCGTGATTTTATAGCGCCCCTTTACCATCGGGTCAGGTGGGGTTTGTGATGGGGGGTGGGGGAGGAGAGTGGATATGCAAGAGATGGTGTAGAATTATCAGGATACAGTCAGCCTCCCTAAAATTGGATATTGGATTATTGTATAATCCAGTTGTGTTCCATATAATAGTGTACAGCTGCTCCTGTTTTAATCCCACTGACATCACTTACTCCTGTTACGTGCATACTCTACTTAAGTGCACAACAAACATAGCTGTCACAACCATAATTTAGTTATAGAGAATCGACTGCAGGTAAAAATCACCCTGGGGCAGAAAGACAGAAAAAGATCCGTGTAAAGTACAATCTGCAACAGCGACAGACAGATGGTGAGTGTTGAATGACAGGCGTCAGGTTGCGTATGTTTAAGGAGGGAGGTAGAATGATTAAATCAACCAATTAATCACATTTAATTTCATATAGCACCCAAAGAAATCGAAACCAACCATTTTTCAAGTAAAAACTATAACTGAAATGGACAGTTATGACATTTGTTTAATTGGAAATCACTCTGTGCGTCAGCAGTCAGGATTAATGAGCTGTGGTCTGTGATTCATTTGAGACAGAATCATTGTAATGGAACACTGTGCTGCTACAGAGATATTCTGTAAAATATTTACTCCTGGGGGAGAATAAAATGCACAGTAATGACCTCTGACAGTCCCTGCCAGGTCACTGAGCCATTGGTGAACAGCCCAGATGAAAGCAATGTGAAGAGAGATGCATAGTACAGATTATTAATAAAGGTTCATTTTTATATATAATTAATACAGATATTATTTAAAAGTAGTTTTCTGCATTACAAGAAGTAAATATTGGCCAGCTTAATGATTTCTTGTGTGCATTCTTTTAATATTATGACATACTTTGTTATGGCTCACTCTGTAAACATAGAACATACAACAGTTTAAAGTGCTAATACAGAACTATTGCTAAAGTAAGAAATCAATGACAATAAAAGCCAAAAGATTATTGTGAGATGATGGAAAAATAAAGTTATTACAACATTATTTGGCAAATGCCTTTTAAATTAAACTGTCTATTGGGGACACTGGGGAGGCAGATTCTTCCTAACTGGAACTTTTGCTGAAGGTCACCCTGTAATGTCCTCAGATGAACCCCACTATTACACCACACATATCACCCGTATTCTCCTCAGTGGGTGTACCTACAAGAATGATGTACGACTTGTTAAGGAAGGAAATGCAATTTTAATGTTCAGGTAAACCCAAAACAAGTAATAAATCAGGTTACACATACCAATAATATACAGTGTTTAATTATGGATTTCCTGACTACTGTACTACTGTAAACTAAGGTTTTTGTTTATTATTTCTTTTCTCTTTTTTTCTTTTTCCTTTTTGGAATGCATTCAAGGAACATTGGGTGGAAATATGCACTTCATCTGGTTTTAGCTCCTTAATCTTAAACATCCTTGACCTTTGTTGAAGGTGACCTTGGAGCGTATCACACCACAACCCTGCACATCACAGGAAGTGCAGACAGGACAAGAAGGGTGGAGACATATGGCCAGTGACAGTGGGCGTGTGTTGTCCTTAAAATTCGGACATCCTGGCAGTTCCTCTCCTACAGAGGTGTAATCTAAAAATATTTCCTGTAGAGGGTCCAGATGACCTTGCAAGAGGAGGAACTTGGTTTTAGCCCAGTGGTGCATCCACCATGCAGTATAGTTCATATTTCACCATTGCTGACTGGTAGGGTGTCGGACATGGCGATGCATGATTGGCCAAAGGTCACCCCTCTGGTGGAATATGTTGGAGGGATTTGATGTGCCTGTGCCAGCTTTTCAGATTTTCTTGATATGATACTATCCACCAAAATAAATCTGTGCAAATCCCAAAGAATTACACGTATGCCATGAGGAAAAAAAGGTATACAGGGAGTGGTTGAGCCTGCTATGAGGGAAGTAGCCATTCATCTGAAAAGCATGTTATGGAGCATTACACATAATGTATTCTGGACTGGCTCTTTCTGTTTTAGATGACTGTGGAAAAATGTGTTTACACTGAGGCTTAGAATATGTGTGTAGCTGGTTTTTATTAAAAGAATCATTTCTCCTCATATTCGCTATCTTCTCAGATCTTGGACTGTTTTCTGTATATAAACACAACATCATATTTGGCTGTCCAACACTGCGAGTCAAATAGGAATACTGGACCTTTATTTATTTTCTTTATTTATTTTATGTATATTGTTACTATCTCTATGTTTGATATTTGATGTGTGATGTTTAATTTGTTAACTTTTTAACTTATGGTGCTGTACTCACTGGAAACCTGAATTTCCCTAAGGGAACTTCCCTACGGGATCAATAAAGTTTCTATCTATCTATCTATCTATCTATCTATATCTTGGCATCAGGGGTTTCTGGCTATATTACTTGCATTTTTCCATGAATTTTGTATATACTGTTAGTGAAAACATGCCTTAAAAGTCCTGTTCCACATTTAAAAGCAGCATATATTGACAGCCATCATTTTTGCTCATGTTAATAATTTTACTGTTATCGTATTCTATTAGCCTTTATTCTGATATTCAACCATCAGAAATTTCAACAGGGTCATTCTATCTTGTTTCAGTGGAAACATAATGATTCTTCTCTTATTTCTTTATTTCAGGAGGAGACAGGTTGGAAAATGCCCCCCAGCAGTTTCCTGCCAGCGGTGGTTGAGGGGGCCAATACCTACAAAGGTAAATGCTCAGAATAACTCAGTTTTGTAGCGGTCACAGAGGACACACAGCGATGGATTACATCCATGTAAAGGGCCATCCCTGGGTCAGTTAATTATCTCAGTCCTTTAGACAGCATAACCATTCCTGCAGATGACTTAGAAACTTTAGAAAAGAAAAGATATATTTAAATTATTGTGATTTTGTGCTTTGGTTTTAAAAAAATTTATTTAAAAAATATGCCTGTCTGTAAGTGAGTTGTTTTCTCCCAAGCCAGGGAGAAATGTGACAACATTAATGCAAGTTGCACTGTTAAAAGTGTGCAGTCCTGCATACCAGGGGCTGGGAGTCGACGTAGACAGGATCCTTTTGAGGGAGTGAACTTGGTTTCAATAAGCAAAACTTATTTCAGGGCCATCAGAACCAAAGTAAGTGCTGAACTGAAGCCTGCTGCAGGCAGGAAGGGGGTGTGGGGGTGCTCCCTGAAATCAAGGTGAAATTGACAGATGAGACTTTGGGGATCCCCTTGTTATAAAGCCGATTGAAACTCCCTCCATCTGTCTCTGTCCTCTTGTCTAAGGTTGTTAGTCTAACTGTGTGTGTGTGTGTGTGTGTGTGTGTGTGTGCAATTTACCGCAGCAGTATCCGAAATGCAGATTGAATTGAGCGCAGTGGTGCTTTATTGTTGGTCCCTGGGAAACAGGGCTAGTTTCCTGCCATTGAGTGCTTCCAGAAAGAGCTTCCTCACAGCCTGCGTGTGAGAGACCGGCACTGGGGACAATGGGGCTCTGCACTGGATTGGGAATGGAGCGAGCTGTGCAAACCTGCTCCGACCTGCAGTCCCACTGCCCATGCTGCCAGCTGTGTGATTATACTGCCCTCTGTATCCAGCTGCCAGATCTTACCACCCTCTGACCCGGCTGGCTGACTGTGCCATCTCTGAATCAACAGCAAACAAAAGACACCTGTGTGTGCGGATTATGTGTGTGTGTGTGTGTGCAGTTACTCATGCACACATTATATGTAGAGGGCCACATTACTGTACATTAGAGTAATGTCAGAGTATTACTCTCAACACAGATGACGAAGGACGTGTCATAGTTCTCTGTCTTTATTACTGATGGGCTTTCAAAGACATCTGTATCATTGAGCCGTACTGGGGAGGGGGGGGTTGAATGGGGGGCAGGGGGCAGGGGGCAGGGTGTGTGTTCCAGGAATGAGCAAGGAGGTCAGCAGTATATCATCACGGCCACAGGCTGACAGAGAGACAAATCAATCTGCTGTTGTGACGGCAGCGCTAACTAGCTGAGCACTCCTTCCTGTCTCGCCCTGACCTTGGTCCTAATGGAGGAAGGCTCTGCCTGCTGCTTCCGAGTTTCGGTGAACCATGAACGTGTGTGTCATGGTGGTTTACTCAAACCGAAAACCCGGTGGCACTCCCTCTGTAAGATCCCAACAGGGAGCAATAGAACAAAGAGGCTACTTGGAAACCAGATGCCAAAGTGGGAATCTCCCCTCCAGCTCCCCCCAGAGGGCCCCAAACTTACAGAAATTGCATGCTGGATATTGTATTCTTCACTTTATTGCATTGGTGTTATCGACTTTACTGACTGCTGTTATGTGCGTATGCTGCTTGCACATAATCACAATGGTCCTAGGCATATTTACCTGTCGGGAGTCCTCTGTATACTTTTTCTCTGGTTAGACACTTGGATGTACCTGAACCTCATGCTTTCATGTGCGCAAGGGGGATGTTTGGCAGTGTGCCCATGGTCAGTGCGATCAATATTTACCCAAGTGAAAGTGAAGCGTGGTTGGAAGGCATTCAGATCCAGGGAAGAGATGGGAATCGGCTCCTTGTTCATCTGAAGGAGGCCTCAGTCCAGCTCTGGGCCCCACGTCTGGTGCTCCACAGGCAGTTGGCCTTGATAACTATACCATCACTCCTGAAAACTCCTCATTTCCTCCCTTCTCCTCCTTTTCTCTTATCTGACCTGGTCACCTGAGGTTAGACCCTACGGCTCCCTGGGGCCGCATGTGCTATACAGCTTCGGTGGTCTCTGGATCAACATGCCCTGTGAAAACACATCAATCACAGCAGAGATATTGGAAATCAATCACCAGTGTTATCTCAGCACGTCCATGGCGCTCCGAGCTTAGGCAAAACAACAGAGGCCATTTGAATGAATGATTGTGTCTTTGGTTTTTTATTCCTATCGGTTATCGCCTCCCCTGATATCTTTATTATTAATGGGGTACAGATTGGGGGTTGAATTCATTTTAATGGATGATTAATCAACTCATCTCTGAGTGTTTGAAGGTCACCATGGTGGTTTCACAGCCGCAAAAATCCACTGGCTCAAGCCCTGAAACGGACTTATGGTGACACAAGCTGCAGGTGCGGTCACGGGAGGGTGAAGTTTCATTCACTCCGTAATGGGTTGAGTTACTACATGCTGTCAATCATTTCATTGCCCCAATCGAACTTTGCTTTCCATGGCGAAGCACTAATTTTCAATCAAACCCATGTGTTACTGTGAAAGCCCCACCTAAGTTGTGGGTTGTTGGATATTTTGAGAAAGAAAAATGTTTTTGATGAAAGAAAATCTAAGTTGTAATAATAAGGTTGAAATCCCTTATTTTTGTGTTGTTAATTTGATTGCATATTGACAATATTCTTCATTGAAACCCATTGAATCCCCTATTAAGCACTGGACAATTGTGTTTTACAGTGTGAATGCTTTGTTGTGTTCATCCTCAAGGTAAAAGGTGTGGCACAGAATCACAGGAAAATATAACTTTATTTTAGTATTAAAAACATTTTTTAAAGTAATAAATATATATTCCTAGGAATAAGTGGCAGGCTTTTTATTCTGTCTACATGCAGAATTACTATTATTGTAGTTAGAAAAGGTTACAAAAAGTAAAACACCAGACATGCCTTTAGACATCAGCAGGAAGCAATTATGCACCCAAGTCAAAGCCATTTAATTCTTTTTCGTTATGATTTCCTTCAAGAATGTCAGCAGCCACAACCTGGGCCTAAGGTTACGTTCCTAAAGAATGAGGCCGTGAGATTTAATAGAAAGCAGGCTCCATATCCTGGCTTTACCTCTGCATATACGATTGGTTGAGCATTGTCATGACAACACCCCCCATCCCTCCGTACGTTGCTCATTTGTTTTGATTTTGTGTAATTTGTTGTTGAGCGTGTGCGGTGGAACAAATGCAGACTTTAAAAAAAAATGTTTTTTAATGTCGCTCTGTTATTCAGACAGTGACTTCCTGTGTTATTTGTCCTGTTTGGGCCTGATTTGGCTGAGAGAGGAGAGCTGCATACAGAATCTGAAAGATTCATTTATTCTTTGTGGGAAATGGTGACAGTTGGGTTTTCTTTGGAATGTACCCTCGAGCATTAAGCAAGATTTCTGGGTCAAAACATTTAAAAATGCATTGAAATGCATGCAAAACATCCTGCCTGTCAAGCGTGTGATTTCAAGGAAACGTTTCTGCCGGTCGATGAGCTTCCCATGGGTGTACTGCGCTGTTTTATCAGGTGTCTGTAATTTCTTTCTTCCCGTCGCGTTTTAGTGCTAATGGCGCGTAAACTCGTCCCTCAAAATCCGCGCAGAGTCGAGCGAGGAACACGGGTCGAGACCCAGACAGCGCGCGTCTGGCGGAATCCAACGGCGGCCCTCTAGCCCGCCTGCTGCTGCACCGCCCATCTGCTCTGACGCAGTGAGCACGTCCGCCATCCACCATTCGCCATCCGCCGTCCGCTTCCTCCCTCCCCTCCAGTCCAGCTGGTGAGCCCGCGTGCTGACGTGCCCCCCCGGTGGGAAACCTCGGCTTTTTTGTCCCAGCATGCCAGCGTCACGGGCCAGCAGCTTGGACCCGAACCGTGGATTTAATTTCAATTTCCTGGCCACGGTCCGCGCGAGTGGGAAACGCTCCTGAGGAAGAATCGAGCCCTCCCTCTCGTCCGCTCCGCTCGGACAAAAACAGGTTATTGTCCAGATTAAAGGAAGCACTTGAGCGCTGGAATACAATCGCTGTTGTTTGTGGAGCCTCTCCTTGTGGGGTTTGAATTTTAACTGCAGCTTTATTAGTTACACCTGAATCCTTACAGCGCAGCCTAACATCAGTAAAGAAACAATGCCTTTAATGCAGATGTTTTAAACACATCAAATACGCACAGCAAGAGGATTTAAGTACCCCCCTGACCTCCCCCGCAAAGTCAGCAACACATTTTGCACATAAAATATACCCTCTACTCCTACAGCTCCCACCTGACATCTTAGAGACATTTTAGATTTTTAAGAAACTTGGATATGAAATTATTTAATAATGAGAACAGGCCATTCAGCCAATGCATGCTCATCATTTTCCTTCTGTCTAGTCGTACGAGAATCTGTCAAGCCTGGACTGTAACACCTCAGAGGTCTCTGTCGCTGCTTATGAACTTAAAATATTCAGAAATATAAAATTTATAAACATTATTTTCTTTTTAAAGAAGTACAAAACATTTGTAAATCATCCCTTTTCAAATACAGTTTCCACTCTGAAGAATCGACAATTTTGCTTAACTCCCGCATGGATTCTGCACCAATATACTCAATATTGTTTTCTACTCTGAACTCTGTTAGAAAACATGAATGCTGGTCTACACTCATCTCAGCATAGGGAATACTCTGTTTACTGCAGTTTATGGGCTTACGTGCGGACTCTTTATAAAGAGGGGATGCATCGTATATGTGAAGCACTCAGGAAAGATGTTGCTTATAAAGATGTGTGTGGTCCCTTTGTGGAGCCACTTTCCTTTGACATTAGGTTATGAAATGATCAGCTTGATAATAAGCTTGTGAAATTTAGCATTTGCCTTATTTTAAGCTTAATGGTGTATTTTCTTTGTGCCAGGCTATTGCTAAAAAGGTATCTTTAGCAAATGTTATTAAAATAGGGCTTAGATGCCTGACCTTGAGGCTTTTGTTCGCCTCTAAAACAGGACTCTCCTAAACCCCACTGTTTTCAGTAGAATATAATTAATGCCTTTTTCACACCAAAACTGTGTTGTGGTAACACACCATGATGGATCAAAAAAGGTAATTTGGTGTATCGGATTGCCCCTGGTGCCTTGAAAAAAAATATTTTAAAAAGGAGATCACTGACCTGGCAAGCAGATTACGTTTCACAGTCAGAAGGTTCTTTCTGTTTGCCAAATGAAGCAAGTCCTTCAAGGCACGCTTTCAATTCTGCGGCATTTCAGAGTAATTGTTTTTATCGGGAGCTGTTTCATTTTTCACAAGAGCAATTGAAGCAGCTGTTATTGGGTTGTTTGTTTTGCTTCTTATTTGATGAAAACACAGTAACTCTTGAGGGAACAGGCGATCTGAAGGCTTTCAAACTGCTGAATGGCTGGCATCTTTGAGCTATGCTCAAGAGAATGTCAGCGGGCAGTGGTTTGATGAGTTAATGTGGATTAATATTTTCCAGAAAATGCCTATCTATATGGGCATGGACTAGAGGCTAGGTGAAACAGTAAAGGATGGGTTAGTACCAGCAGAAGCTAAACATGCGTGCGGAAAACATGTTTAAGGACCATATTGTGTGGGACATTTAACTGTGAGCAAGAACTGAGATTTTAAACTTATCTAGTCATACTCTGAGCCACACATGCACAAAATTTAAACAAGTGTTGTTTGTTGTGCATACTGAATTCAAGAAAGAATGCAAGAAAAATACCTGAATGACCTGAAAGCCATTTGCTTTTGGGAAACTGGGCCGCTTACTATCTTGTGTTTGTCTGTAAGGTCAACACCAGACTTCCACCTTCCTCCTATAATATTTTGCTTTGTGGCCCACTTCTATCTGAATTTCTTAATACTGCTGTTTATCTAGAAAGCATAGTCATGGCTCAGTCGAGACACTGTCAACGTTTCTCAGAGTTAAAGCTACAGGAGATGTCATCTTCCTGATTTGCTAACCCCTTGAGACCTTTAGCCTATTTGGCATTGCCAAAGTTTTTGCCAAGTTCCTTATACTTCAAGAAGACACTGAGTCATTGTACATTTAGCTTATTCCTTCATGTTTTAATAACTTTTCTCACTTAATGTAATCGGGGGCATGCAGCAAACTGGTGGCCAAATGTCCCCTGCATGACAAAGAAAGGCTAATACCAAGTGCGATTGAAAAGCTAAAAGAAATATGGGAATTTATACAGTTGTGTTTTAATGCTCATCCACAGAGGAGTTTGTGTGTACCATAGAGTGATTAAAGGCTACAGTAGTGTTGTTATGGTCATTCAAACAATGCCCTTAAAACTGACCAACCATCTGAGTTGAGGGAACTGACCGGGTGTAGCGAGCAAATAACAATAGCAGTGAAGCCTGTCACACGTTCGTGTCCAGAGAGGCAGGATAGAGTAATCATTATGGGAAGGGTAAACATTACGAGAGTAATCCAGTCTTAGTTAATCCAGCAGACACAGGAGGATCGGTGAGAGGGGGTCGAGTGGAATACCCAAAGCACGAATGAGCATGTCGCCATGGCTCCTGTGTCAATCATTTCTGTGACACGTCTGACATGGGATGGTTTAATTGTGTAGAACCTCTGTGGAGTGCCGTGTGGTCCATGGCCCAAATTGAAATGGACGAGCTGTCATAGTGGAATTCTTCAAAGCAATCCGAAGTTCCAGCTCAAAAACCTAGAATCTGCAGTCTTCTGATCCCATAATTGGATTACGTTGGGTGTTTTAAGTTCTGTGGAAATTAGAATGCGTATAAATGAAGGAAAGGGTGGCTCTTTAGCCCAGTTTAGGGTTAATCCAGTTAACCACAGAACGTGAACGTGAATCGGCTATGAATGTGGGGATTGTAACTGAGGATACAGGGAAAAGGGAGAACCCAGGGAATTCATGTTTTTATTCAAACCACAGAATGAATGAAGGCCATTCAATGTCTGAACTCTCTTATTTTCTGGGTTCTGCTTTAGTCAGCAGCAGACTGCTTACAGGATTTGTATGTTTAATAAATTTCTCAGTGGAGAGGTCTGCATAGGCTTGGATTCCATCAACATTTTCATTAACTTTGACTTACACACAAATTGAAGTGTTTGTTTTTTCTTCATAAAGAGACTTTGGCCAGTTCCGCAACATTTGCTTTTAACTGTAAGCTGAGTGAAGGACAAATGTCGATTGAAACCAGGTCTAAATGGATACGGTCGGTGACCATTAACGACAAATGTTTTGATTTGTGCCATTAATTAGCAGAAAAGAAGTGCTTGTCTGTAATTTTAACAGTTCTAACGGCATTAGTGGTCGACTGCTATTTTTATTTTAATGCTGACGAGATGAAGGAGGTCAGGGAGCTCACACCCAAAACAGTTCCAGTTTGGCCCCAGGTATCACCCCACAGACATATGCAGGGGCCAGGCAGGCCATGGCATGTGATAAGCGGAGATACAGATAGAGAGAGATACAGAGTCAGATGGCTAGTGAATATTTTTAATGCACGCTTATGGACGATTACAAGTCATTTTGTTTCAATAAAAGACCAGAAACGTGTTATGTGTGCTGATCACACACAAACTAACGTGATCAGAGTTCAGCAGATATTGCTATCACAGTGGCAAGGCAGCTCTCACCTGCTGATATAAGTAATCCTCAACAGAAAACTGCATACCAGTATGCCATGTTCTACTGAATATTTCAACATTATTAATCAATCGGTTGCAAACTGGGGCCAAATGCATGTTTGACGTATTTAAACTCTTTAGAAGCTGGGAGATTTTAAAATCACTCTACAGATGCTTAAGAATTTTTCACAGAAACATGTTGCTAATAAAAATATAAAATCAAATGAAAAAAATTATTATGTTCTGACTATTAGTGAAACTAAATATTTCCTGTAAAATCATCAATAATGTGCAGGATTACTGGTGTCAAAAAGGATTAAAGTATTCCAGTACTTATTTGACCAGGTTTGATCGCTAGTAGCATGCTTAACCCTAAGGTACAGAGACAGCCTCCCCCCTGAGTATGTTCAATAATTCAGCTAATTCCTACTCTGAATTTCGTTCTTCATAGTGGGCCAGATCAGTGATCAGTGAGAGAGAAGGAGAACTACAGTCTACATTTTTAAGTGCTCTGGGCCTGGTCTGAGCACTGTTTAATGAGCGCAGTCCACACCTGCCCCATGGTACTAATGCATCTGCACTCATCGGAGGGTATTCTTCTACCCAGGATGCACCAGTTAGAGAAAGCCATGTGGACAATGAGCCCCCTCCCTCCTCCCATAGCTTCCTCTTTCCCCTTCTCTGCCTGACAGCCTGCAGATCTTGCAGCTTGATGGAGGACTCAGTGAAGTGTTGTTTTGACCACTGTGGAATCTTAATTGCCAACTTCCTCCCCTTTACCTTTTTTTAGAGGTTGTTTATCGTGTTTCATTAATGGATGAGGAATGCCACCTTTTGTTACACTTCAGCCTAGCTTGTTGGGAGTACTGGCATCATTGTGTTTTAGCCCTGGAGTGCCTGGAGGGGCCATGTGTTCATGCTAAATCTCATTTGACCACACAGACACTGAACTGGTGGGTGGAAAACTGTATCTTTCACAACACAGAAATGGATTAGAATTTTGAGCACAAAATTTCATACTTTCTCATCAAAGATAGCTACAGCTGGTAGGCCTTTTCACATGATCAACCACATACACTTAGAAAGCTATCTTGCTGTTTTTCAGTTGTGAGTATGTGAGGAGTTTCTGGTGTGAGTGTGTCAGGTGTTCCAGTTGTGTTTCAGCTTGTCAATGGACTATTCAGATAATCTACACATAATTAAGATAAGTAAATAAAAACAGAGTTGTTACCTCGTAGATAATGCCCTTGCTTCATCGTATATCTTTACCCATAAAGGAGTTGATTATAGTCTAAAGAAATATTTAGTGTAAGAATTTGTCTTTTTAGTGAAGACAGACCCAAACTGGCATAATGTAAACTGTAGTGTTAAGACCGTCCGAGTGTGAATTGTTGTTTCTCAGGTGTGAATTGTTGTTTCTCAGGTGTGAATTGTCTTTCAGTCTGGGCGTTCTCTGTGTTTCAGAGGTGTGGCAGCACCGAGACGAGAGCCAGAACTTCACACAGACCTTTGACGCCCAGCTGGTGCGGGAGGAGAAGCGGGTGGAGGTGGAGGAAGAGGTCAGAGTTCAGGTGAGGGAGCGGACCCTGCGCACTGGAGCACTCCATCAGTTCGATAAATACAGCCAGCCACCGCTCATCTTCTCTCTGCAGTCAGATAACTGAGCCGAGCAGCCATGACACAAGAAGAGCATGCCTCTGACCAAGCTGGTGCAACCAGACTGCAGACACCTGATCCACCAGAGATGGCGTTGTTTTGTGGTCAGGCAGAGGAATAGCCCTACTTAACCAAATTGGCAGGGCCCTGCAGGTTCCCACGGCCTAGAGCTCTGAAATGACCTTCCGTTCTAGTGAATGCAGCTCTGCTGTCAACACAGTGTGGAGGGAGAAGCTGCAGGTGAAAATGCCTGTCAGTTTCTTTAAGCTTGAAGGGCAGAGCCATTGTTGAAATGACCTGATAATCTTGCACTTACATGGGTGGGTCTACAAGTAAAATGACCCGCCAATCTTGCGGTGTGTCGTGAGGAAATGTTGGTGAATTAGGATGTCAATATTGAGGTAGGGGCAGGGATGCAGGTCAAATGACCTGTCGGTTGTTGTTTGATGGGAGAAAGCCAAGATGGCATTTCAGTATAGATCACAGAAATATTTTGCTCTTCAAAGGTTGATGAGCTGATGAGACAAGAACTGAAGAACCTCAAGATAATAGTGGACCGAGTGAAAGATAAGAAGAAAAAAAAGGGAAAGAAAAAGAGCAAGAAGGTAAAAAGCAAATGTGTTCATATTATTTGACTGCTTTTACTGTAACTTTTCTTCTAGAGTATTACTTTCTGTTCTACAAATTTATGCCACAAGGGTCCTGCATATTTATCTACCATATATTGTACACTTAGGTATAGAAATAGTCTATACCTATGTGAAATTTTAACAGTTTCTGCAAAAAAAAAAAATCTGTAAGAATGCAATGTACTACAAATATTCTGCTGGGTTATTATACAAAGTAATGCTACTTTCAGATATTTTAATTTAGCACATTTTTATTTATAGAAATACACAACACTGAAATATACTAATCATTCAATTTCATATGAAATTGAATGATTAGTATATTTCAGTATATATATGTATATATATACATATACGGTATATGGACTTGAAAATAGGTTGGTATATATATATATATATATATATATATATATATATATATATACACACCAACCTATTTTCAAGTCCACATACTTACAGTCTATTGCAGTTTATTTCATTTCCATAAGGGAAAACAATCGGAAAGTCAGGTCTGCAAGTTCACAAAAATAAGCAGCTCAGCCTCCTTGGATTCCAAGTGGAGTCTGAACAGTAGTAATTGCTATGCTTCAAAGCTCTGATCATGGTGGAACTGGTAATGAACCTTAGCATGGGATCCCCATTGCTCCAGAAACTCATATCCGCACTGGCCTGATTCCAGTGCGGTCCAAGCAACTGCAAATCTGAGGGGGGTGTAAAAACAAGCACTGAAGCTAACGCTGACCCCACCACCACCATCATCATCAGGCATTCATGGTCAGGTGAATCTCTCTGGTCGACCTCAGCAGCATCATTACTCTATCAGCGGTGGCCTTCCTTTCCAGGTGGGATGTCCTGGTCTTTCTCCATCCTTCACGGGGATAGACAGAGAGGCCGCTGGCTGGTTGGTCCTGCCGGTCAAACACGGTCATGTCACAGCTCAAGCGATGCGTGTCTAAGTACACACGGCTGTACCAGGAGGCTGTGTGGGACTCATTACATACATTAAGTGAGTTTTAATGAGTTTTGCACACTGCCACATGTGTGGGGCTTTGAAGTGGGCTTGAGAGGCAGGATGTGCTGGGCCTGTCCTGTGTTACTGTGGGTGCTGAGGCCCCAAGTGGCTCCGTTGGGTTCTTTCTGGTTTTTTGAATATGTCCATTGTAAGGAGCTGCATATAGCCCTATCCAGAAATGAAGACTGATTAATATATTTGGCCACAGTTGTGACCCCATTTCCCATCCAAGAGATCATGTCCCAGTATTTGACATCCCTGTAACAGGTGTCTGAACTGGCATGTTGTCATTAAAAATAGATGATAAATGTTAAGAGTGGTTTATGGCAGTTGTCACAATTTATTAAACCATGAATGTACATTCAGTGGCAACTTTATTTGGTAAACCTGCTCATTAATGAAAAAAGCATGCAGACATATTGGAGAGGATAAATTGTTTTTAGACCAAACGTTACAATAGGAAAAGTTTGTGAGCTAAGCGACTTTGATTGTGGTATGATTGATGGTGCTAGACGTGGTTGTTCCAGCATCTCAGAAACAACTGCTCTTCTGGGATTTTCATGCTCTGCAGCCTCTAGAGTTTACAGAGAATGGTGCAAAAACAAAAAACATCCAGTGAGCAGCAGTTGTGTGGGCAAAAACATCATGCTAATGAGAGGTCAGAAGAGAATGGGCAGACTCCGTCAAGCTAATCTCAGTTTCAGGACCTGTGGTGTGATACTATCAAGTCAAAATGCCTAAAGAATGTTTCCAGCACCTGGTTGACTTCATGCCGCAAACAATTCAAGCTGTTCTGGAGGCAGAAGGGGGTCCTGCCTCATACTAGATAGGTACACCTAACAAAGTTGCCACTGCGTGTATATTATTGTATTATATTTTACTGTATTTAACTGCACTTAGAAAAATTATGTTCTGTTCTGCTTGACTATAGGTTGAAATTGGGGTTTGGATTAGGGTTGAGGTGAGGCCTGAGGGTTGGGTTGGAATTAGGGTTAGGGTGGTAGGGTTGCAGTGTAGGTCAGTTTTGTATTTGGAATGAGATTGAAGTTTGGGTAAGGTCAGGAGTGTATAGGTTGGGTTGGGGCTGGGCTAGGGTTGGGCTATTGGGTTTGGCTTAGGTGGTAGTTTAAGTTTGGATCTCTTTGGATGAGACAACATTGCTGACAGGTCCTTGAGAGAATGAGGAACATTGTTGCTGAGTTCAACACTCATTGTTAGAGGTATGGTTGCAATTTTTTATTATGCTGGCTCCCTCTGTTACTGGTAAGAGATTAAAATAATATTATGACTTCCTCTGCAGAAACATGGCACACATTTTATTGCATACACTAAAACCTTACACCTTTTTTAGAGGGCTGTTGAAGTCTGGAATTTTCCTCGTTGTATGCCTAAATATCTGATTTAGAAGGACAACTTCTTTCCCAATGCAGTGATGCTTGGTGATTTTTCTGTAAACAAAGTAAGACAACACACCCTGTTTAACTCCTGAAAGGGTGCCTGGTGTTGATTAATATCCCTCTTATGTAAGATCTGGCAACCTTCCTTTGTTATAGACAGATCCTCCTGTAGAGCATAATACAGCCAGCTTCTCATCCACTGATTCAGCTTCTCCTCTTCAGGCCGCTCATTTTGGCTGCAATTTACAGGATGCTGAAAGTTGTTCCGCTCTGGGATTTTCTGAAAAGTTGCTCCTCGCCCCATGACGGGTTGAGCGTGGCACGCAGCGCGTCCGCTCCTGCGGGCCTCCCACTGAGGATGAGTTAGGGCTCACAGGGGGGTCATTTCTGCTGGGGTCCGCTCAGTCCTGACAGCCAAAACCCCTTCTCCACAGCCCAACTGTAGGAATGCAAAGTTGTCTGCGATAAAATAAACAGTAAAATAAACAGCATGATGGCTTTCAGGTTTTTTGGAATGTTTTTTTTCAAAATTCCAAGTCAGTGTTCTGGAACTTCTTTGCTTTCAATGAGCAGTAATAACTGTTACATCAGCATTAGAATGTTCAGTTAAGAACATGCTCATCAAATATTTCTGATCATGCATCTTACAGGTTTAAAGAAGTGACTTTTGTGCTTGTAATATGTATTTGCTTGTATGTATTTCATATGTGATACAGGCAGCTCAACTCAATTTTTGCATGGTGTTCTGCTGTTTGCAAAGCCAAATTAATGCAAATTAATTTAGCATTTTTTAAATCCATCCCTGACAGTCATGAATGCACTGCTTTGCAATATCTGATCTGTGTGCCATCAATTTACTGAGAGCAAAGACTGGACCCTATCATTCTGTTATTTTTACACCATCCCTTTGTTTTGTTTGCATTTTTCTGTATAATGCTACTGTCTTATAACTCAAAAAATAAAAAAAGCATATCAAAAGATCTTTTTAATGCTCAATCTCACCCACGGACTCTCCCAATCTGGACCTTATAGCCTGTCACCATGTTTCTTGTCATTTTTCTCCTGTCATTTCAGTGGAAGGATTGTGAGTGACTACAGGTTCACAGGAACAAAAAAAAATATAAAAAGTAGAAAGGAAACCCATACTCTAAAGGTGATGATATAAGAGGGTGTCATTTTCCCACCCAGAGATGACTAACTGGTCATTTGGAGGTCAACATGCGCAGGAGGGAACAGACCTGTCTGTGCCATGTGTTCGGAAAGGCTGAGCGAAATGTTACTGGAAGATTCCAGCCTCACGACTGCCATTGCTTGGGTGGTTTGGAAGAACACAGTGTAACAAAACACATAGCTGAATCCTCCCTGTGGCTTCCAGCCAGTGGGCGTGTGGGTCATGGAGGATCCAAACATTCCATGACTCGAGCTAAGTGCAGTAACCAGTGTATATTCATTGTGTAATTATGTAATATGTTCAAATGTATATAAATATATTGTAACCTTTCATATCACTTTAAATTGGAATCTACTCATGTCACTCACTGAACTCGCTCTTCAGTTTCACTGAAGGTTGCTTTTGTGAATTAATGTCCCTCGGTACTGTATACATTTTATTTTATTGTGTTATTTATTTGGTCTGGAGGTTTTGTTTGTTTTTCTTTCTTTGTGCTCGTTCAATTGCAAAAAAATCTAAATAAATGTCAATATTACATCATAGTGAAATAATAATAATAATAATAATAATAATAATAATAATAATAATCCATGAAGAATCACTATCATCATTTAGAGTTAGACTCTGTTTAAAGTTGCCTGTTGCCCATACCAGCTATCTAATTGTGGTATCTGTGTGTCAGCTCTCCTCAGGTGGTCATTACCCACAGTCCATTTCTTTTAATGCCAAGGTCCATGCATAGAGATGCATTCAGAGACACTGACCACAATGAATCAAGACCTCGGTTATCACTCCATCCAAATGAGCCAAGATACCCTGATATCCTGAGGGTGTAGAACATTATGAGATGCCTTGAGATGTACAAGCAGAACCCACACATAGACTCAGGCCAGTTTTCCTTCATCTGCTCTGGGGCTGGCCTGTTGTCCCTGTTTTGATGTTGATTGATATTTAGAAAAGTTGTGAAAACCTTACATTTTACTGCACTTTTCTGAATTTTAGAAGAAGAAGAAAGGGAAGACTTCTAAGAAGAAGAAGAGGAGGGAGAAAGATCAGACAGCAGACAGGTCTGTGATGGAGTAGTTCTTCTGACAGTTACGTCCTTTGTTGATAAATTAGCTTGGTCATCATTAGACTGAACACAGTAAACACTGCAACGGTCCAGTGCAGCAGTGGTTTCAGGCATGTAAGCGTTGTCCAGGTACGACTTAGATTTAGCATTGAATGGAAAATAGGAATTAAAATGAAAAGTGGAAATGAAAATGTTGTTTTTTGGGTCCCTGGTTCATTTCATGTGTCATTGTTTGGGTTTGTTGTGAAACCTCTGGTGGAGGATTTCTCCATGACCAGTCTTGTGGTTTAGGAAACTTTGAGTACTCCACCTAATTGGTTTTCTTTTAAACTTCCCTTCCCACTAATAGCAAACATATTCTGATGATGTTACTTCCCCAGTGGAGGCTACAGAAAGTTCTTGTACAGTATATTATTTTTTAACCATTTTAGCCCTGATTCTTTTCCATCTCAGAAGTGTGCGCTGCAGGCAAAATTATTTTCACTCTGCTGTTCACCAGGCATTTCTTTTAAGGAGTACAGCTATTTGTGTGGTAGGGCAAAGCAGACTGCAGGAGCCTTAGAGATGTCTGGTTAGACCCTCCCATTCTGGGTGAAGATACAGACAATCTATGTGCCAGTCAGGGCTGCCGGCACTGGCACAGTCGGAATTCAACAGCAGACTGCTGGGCGTACCACCACACTGAACATCACTGCCTTGATAATAAGTAATGCATGTCTGAGGATCTGATGGGCTGCAGTGTTTTCTCTCTTTCTCTCTCTTTCTGTGTTTATAGGACGATAGAGTCCCTGTATGAAGAGCTGGTCTTAGAGGGAGTCCTGATCAAGCCATTGAACGTCAAATTGTCTGAATACATCGGTACTGGACACACCCTGCCACTCTCCCTAGTGTCTGTCCTCTCCTCACTGCTCCAGTGTCTCTCCCTCTACTCACTGCTCCAGTGTCTCTCTCTCCTCACTGCTCCAGTGTATCTCTCTCCTCACTGCACCAGTGTCTCTCTCTCTGCACTGCTCCAGTGTCTCTCTCTCTCTCCTCACTGCTCCAGTGTCTCTCTCTCCTCACTGCTGCAGTGTCTCTCTCTCCTCACTGCTGAAGTGTCTCTCTCTCTCTCCTCACTGCTGCAGTGTCTCCCTCTCGTCACTGCTCCAGTGTCTCTCTCTCCTCACTGGTGCAGTGTCTCTCTCCTCACTGCTGCAGTGTCTCTCCACAGTGTCTCTCATTTCATGTGTTCAATGTGAGGTTGTGTCCCATGCTCGTGTTCCAGTGCAGGCACCATGTTGACATTAGTCTGGATGCATGTCCAGTGCAGTGCAGCAGCTGAGCAGCAGCAGTGATGCACAAGCTAAAGCTGAAACACATTCTGTAAAAATGTGAAGAATGTTTTGCAAAGCACTCGACTCGCAGCCAAGAGCAGAGAGGAGACGTTAGCGTAGCATGACTCACGAGTGCGGTCAACAGCCCAGTCAGGCGGGGTTCCTCCTGCGCCCCGATCGCGCGCTCTCCGTCTCATTTCACGGGAGCGTTCTGCGGCCGTAACGAAAACAGAGGAAACAGGTCACTGAGGGAGCATCGACATTTAATAACATTTATTACATAAACATACGTGTCGGAATCCCCCCCGAAAGGAAACGTAGGAAACAAAGTGAACTCTGCTCTGCTTCTGTCTCCAGCACTCTATTATATATCTACCCCCCACCCTTTAAAAAAATACCCTTATCTAAAGTTGCAGGATACCAAGCTGGAAACACATTTCTCTGTGTTTGTGATGACGGGAGCTGTCACGACAGGGTTGGGTGGGCCACTTATGGATTAATATGGACAGTCAGCAGTATAGTCTCAGGATGAGGGCGTTTTTTGAATTCAAGAGAATTTTGGGGCTTTGTTGAGACACACCTGGAAGGCAGGTCAAGCTGGAGTTTGGTAGATGAAATGGTACTTACCTCTGGACTTTAGCTCGTGTGCATGAGCCCTTTGGCTGGCAGGACTGAAACCAGAAGCATGTGGCTGGTGACTGCTGTTGTTGGCGACGAGAAGAGGCACGTTGGGGAACCGTGATGTCTTCAATCTCCTTAGGAATCTCCTTCAAATTAGCTAAGGATATCACCCATGGATATAGGTTCTAGTAGTCAATTGGATATTCCAAATTAGGGTGGGAATAGGCCATATTCTGCCTCACATTATGTGCCAAATGAATAAATAAAAACAGACATAATTTTCCGCGATTTGTCCTGGTTTCCTTCCAATAGAGATGACTCAGTGCTGGCCCTTCCCGAAAAGGCCCCTCTTCTCGGAACAGAAGTGGTCGAATGGGCTCGCCATTGCAGTCAGGGCGGCCGAGTCGCTTTGGGTCTTCCACAGCAGACTGGAGAAAGACATGTTCACAGCATCTTAGCCAAACGAATGCTGAACCCTGAACAGTCATCATCTCAGCTGGCCCCACCTATGCTACATCTAACTCTACATCCGCAATCCCATTCACCACTTAAAGTATTACATTCTTAATATCCCTGTTAGGCCTACTATGGCACTCAACTTTATATTGTAGGTTTGTGTATGAACTACTTCTATCGACTGTGATCCTTATGACTTGGCATCATTAAATCATTAAAGTCACTGCATGCGATATAAATGTGGTGGCCTTGTGGCAGTGCTGTTTTGTTGTTATGGACACAGCAGGTTGTCTGTGGTCACTGGTGAGTCCTTTCATTTCATAGCTGCAACAGAGTTGCTGTGGTGGTCAAGTTTTTTGAGCGGTTTACTTGGAAAAAAGAATGACGTCAGCGGTGGTGATTCACATTGGTTTCCTTCCAGAAATGCAGTCTCATGACAACCCTCTCTTTTTGCTGTTGGACAGAGCAGGCTCTTCTGATAACTGCTTTTCATTCATTTTCATAGCTGTCCTTGTCAATCATTGCTGCAGTTACATGTGCAGTCACGGTTCACTTAGCGACTTCGGGGAAACTCCATCTGGGCTTTATCGTTTGGCGCTGGTGCGTGAGCTAATCCCACCACTCTGACAGAAACCTATATGTGTATGCCCTGTGACCTCTCCCTGCCCTTCTTGTTTACCCCACAGGTGAGTACAGCTACCTGGGCACCACCCTGCGCCAGGCTGACATCGAGCCCATGCCCTCTCTCTCCGACGTCCGTCAGCTTGTGGCCCTGTACGGGATTCTGCCCCTGGGTGAGTGCTCCATATTTTAATTCATCTGTCCTCACTAATCTACATTTACACTTAAGCATTTAGATGAGTGACATTCATTTACCAAGAGTTACTCAGTTTACTTTGTTTGCTTTTAACCTCACATAATCCAGTTCTCTGAGATACAGCTCCAGTTCCCTAACCGTTAAACTACACTGCCCTTTACCCGCCTGCCAGACGTCCTGTTCCAGGGTGTCTTGTCTTACACAACATTTGCATTTAGCCATGTCACGGGTGTTTAGAAGTGGCCCACTAGGCCAAGGCAAGCATCACCAAATAGGAGTATTAAAGATGGCAACAAGCACCAGAGCAGAGTGCGGTATCACTAAAAAAAATTTGCGCAAAGGCGATCAGGCTTAGCTGCTACACTGGTGAAAGAAATTAATTGTGCAAATATTTGACACATATCTTTCCTTACTACTGATCAAGAGCTTTTCATTTCACTACCAAGGAGCCATGGTGGACAGGCCGGACTGAATGGCACATCCTCAAAGGGCACACTGCCAAGCAACCAAAAGGATAAATGTTTATTATCATGTTATTAGCATTTTATTATCCATTAATATGTACCCAGCAGGTACATTTGTCTAGGTGCCTGACTTTGTGAGCTTTTAAAAGTGTATTTCATTTTATTTGTTTGGAGACACGCCTGATTGAGGGCCTGAAGGAACAGATCTCATGTCCCTGTCAATGTGCGCAGCCAGCCATGGGGAAACCTGGACATACTAGCCCCGGGAAAGGAGAAAAGTGAAATCTGAGACCCAAATTGATCTGCCCATTGATGTTGTGACATTAATATTTAAGGGAGAGGATGAGGTGCCACCAAAGTGCACAGGCCTGTGAACTGTGCTTGAACCCAGCAGGCTGAGGTAGCAGCCTGGGATCCCCTTGTGTCACCCCACCCCCCCACCCCCATTCATCTGGAGTACGGTTGTCAGTCCGATACAAGGCGATGAGCGGTGTAGGGTATCTGTTCGGCGCGTGTTGCATCCATGTTTCGAATTTCGCCCGTATCATAACCAGGGACTCTGCTCAAAGGGATTTGTGCCGGGAGCGGAATCAGAACCCGATCCGGAGGCTTCAGAAGCCGAGGGGCTGTTGTAATTCCTCCCGACCTGCCGGGCCACGACCTCGCGACTCGGTCCCGAACGAAAGCAGCTTTCACCGGCCACGTAGCTGCGCCAGCTACCCCGCGGCAGAAACCCACACGGGTACGCGGCACATCTCTCAGACGGGCGAGTCAGCGGCCTGTGCCAGTGTGCAGCTAGCCATGCCACACTGAGCTCTGGGTATCACATGGGAAACCCTGTAAGCGTGAGGCAGGTCCCTGTGAGAGCGAGGGCGGTGAGATAGACTGTATTTCAAATACAAATGACATTTTAAATACGGTATTTCAAATATGTGTATTTGCACATATATGATTGCTCACCTCTGCAAGGCAACCTGTGCCTCCAGAATTTTAATTATAATTTATAGATGCATTCATTTGGGAGTTATTTTTATTATTTTGTAAGGTAGTACATTTTGTGCCTTACCAAAAATTGGGAGGGACAGGATCCCAGGGGCCCAATTTGTCTCCCTCTCACGTCGTCCTGTTTCCCTTTCCTTGGCAGCAGTGTCCCGTCACGGCGGGTATTCTGCAGCAGGAGCTTTTTATTAGGGCGACAGCTGAAAACGCCGGACGTTTCCCCTCCCTGTTTTGCGTTAGTGCGCTCGAAGCCAAACTGGCGCGTTCTCTCAGGGGCCGCAGGTTAACACATTCCTGGTTTAGGACGCTAGCTCTCGGTTCAGCCCACCTGAGTGTTCTCCGCAGCTAGAGGTACAGGACTTGAGGATGTCATAAGCACAAACATCAAGGGCTTTTGCGTTCCAGCTGGTGGACGGAAAGAATGTTTAGCAATAGAGCCAAGTACAAAGTGGCCCGGAGACATTGGGCTCTGAAAATGGCTGTTTCCTGATTAATCTGGAAGGCTCGCGTGCCTGCCCTCTCCACAAAGCGTGTCGTCATAGCAGCCGGTGACCCGCAGGGAGCGGAGAGGAGCGCCAAGCGGCTTAGTCAGGCAAAGGGCTGTCAGCGAAGAAAAGGGGCGAATATTGTGTAAAAGAAAGGGAGAGAGAGAGAGGCAGAGAAATTGTATAATCAGTATAATCGTGGCCCAAAGGCTGGGGTGGCATTTGAGGGAGTTGAGGGCGCTGTGCAAAATTCTGCTGCAGAATAGTTTTGGCGGTCTGCATCCACCATATCATCACACCTGCACTCAAACACCTACGCACACAAACACAACCATCAGAGAATCAGCTAAACATTTTTCAATGCACAACACTTTCAACTTAAGACCTGTTTTTCTTGATGAACAAACTTGGCAGTTTTGGCAGGGATCACCCAGCACTAACTGATCCTTTGGTATCCATTGTGGCATCCATTGTCCCTTGTCTTACACATTCAATTCCACACAGAAGACACCAAGTCACATGGCATGATTTTGATCATAACAGAGATCATGTTTCAACTTAAAGCCTGTAGTTGCTAAAAGTATTCTGTGTAATGATTGAACTGCCAAATTCAGTACTATTAGGGTTAAAGGAATCACACTGCCTCTCTTGACATCCTGTCATATCCCTGGCCCTGACCCCACCCTGCCTCTGGACCATACCATGTCTGTCCACTTATATAAACACACACACACACACACTGTAAATGCACGATCTTTCCCCGAATCATAACGTGCATGAAATAACAAATCATGATTTATTGGCTGCAAGACACACAGTTGCGTTTTGCCACAGCTCCTTAGAAAGGAACCACATTTCAAAGGTTGTTGGGTGTCTCAGACTAAATTCACACCCCCACCCCCCACCCCCCAACACCACTGTATCCGGCCCACCACACAATGGGGGGAAATGATTACGCTTGATCCAATTCATCTTTTTATTGGGGCCGTGTATATACTCGTGTTGATTTTTTCGCAGGGGATGCTCCATTGAGCTACGCTTTGTCCATTCTTTGGAAAGTCCCTCTAAACGAAGTTTCTTTTGCATCAGAACAGCCAGACATCACTCAGTGCTTATTCTGCTGTTTTACTGTCATGTATAGAGCCTTTTTATATACTGTGCTTAGGCGTATTCACCGCATAATGCAAGGTACCAAGAACAATTCATTATACAAATACGATCCAAACTGCATCCTTATATGTATATCAGAACATTTACACACTTCCAAGTCTTACTTCCATCAGAAAGCTTGTCTTTATTTTCCTTTTATTTTTCATCTTTCTTTTCGTTTAATGTTATTGTCTCCCAGTGATTCTGAGCTCCCCATGACTCAATCTATTATGTTGGTGACATCGCCCCCTGCTGTCCAGTTATTTTGGGTGTCTTTCTGTGTAGTTCCAACAGCTGTGCCGTTCTGCTAGATCTGTACGACAGCTGATCAAGTATTCCTTGTGATCGGCGAGTCTAACTGCAGGGTGTGCGCTGAAATATCACAGCGATAAAATGCGCTTTATAAATACCTCATGCTTTGCATTTCACCTCCTGCCATGTGTGCGTACACCCTGGTGAATTCAGCACCTCGCGAACTCCAGCGGCCTTCTGCTTTGAAGTCCCAGGGGGCTGGTTCATGGAGGTTAGGGGCGGTTATTCAGAGACCGTTACGCCATAAGTGAGTAAGTAAGACATACAGAGGTCAGGTGGTCGAGCCTTAAGATGGTTTGGGTCATTTTTAGGCACGCATGCCACTAAATGATGGACTTTTTTGGGCTTCAGAACAGGTGGTGCATGGGCTCAGTTGATCTCTTATATTTGTGAGTCCAATAGCCGCTCACCTTGTTATTCCTCATGTGGATTCACCTGGAAGGACTCTGGGTGGAGCAGTGCATTCTGGGTACCAGGTTTCAGAGTTCAAAGAGCACATAGCCTTTCCATGGTTCTGCTTGTGACATTTGGCCAGGCCAGGATTAGGGGGGGGCAGGCGTCCTGGCCAGAGTCATGTTGTTTAGTGATACGGCTGAGGGGACAGCAGCGGGGGCACGGCTAATGGCTGTAGTGGGCCGCACTCTGTCCCACGATCGCCGCTGCACCTGTCCCGCGTCCGGTGGGTGTGCTGTATCTCACGCTCAGATCAGCGGCTTCCTCCCCCCCCCCCCCCCCGAGCCTGGCGGTTCACCACAGTAAACACACATCTGAGGCCACACAATGCCTCGCTCTGGACCCGCAGCCTAATTAAGCCATTGTTCCCCAGTTCCCAGGCCTTTAACCAGACTAACCATCGGCTGAATTCATTAAAGGCCTGGTATCCTCCTGACCCACTCTGAAACGATTCCAAAAAGGAAGGTGAGAGATGAGAAAAAACAAACTAAAGACGTTTATGGCCTCTGTGGTCAGAAAGTAGTTCATTTTATAGCCTTCAGACTCAAAACTCCAAATGGTAACTGGCTGGGGAAAGATGCGGAAATACTTTAAATCTGCCTGCGTGTTTGCAAAGACAGACAAGTCAAAAGTAAAGTTGAAGAAGAGGTAACACCAGCATTATCGAATTACCAAAAGCTGTCTGCCATTCTCATTGCAATTGAAAAATATCTTCAAACTCATTGAGTACATTGAAGATGTACTGAAATATATAGATTTCATCACGAAATATAACGTACTATTGAAATATTATTAAGAGCTAAGGTTGTTTATGTAAATTGCTGAAATATAAAATAACAAGTCTCACAGTAAATTCTCCCATCTCTTGTGTGTTCCTGTGTTTTCCGGGGATATGGCACGCAGGGTCCCAGGCGGTCCATGAGCGGGCCCCGCTGGTGAAGACCCTGCTGCTGGCCGGGCCCGCGGGGGTGGGGAAGAGAATGCTGGTCCACGCTCTCTGCACCGAGACCGGGGCCAACCTCTTCAACCTGTCCCCGGCCAACCTGGCTGGGAAATACCCAGGCCGCAGCGGCCTGCAGTACCTCCTGCACGTCGTCTTCAAGGTGAGCCCGCCAGGCCCCGGCCTGCTCTCCGCGTCCCAGCGGGTCTTCGCTGACTGCAGCGCACAGCACTTATATAAAAACCCCATCTGTTTAAACAATTTTTTTTTTCTTCCATTTTAGCACTCCAAGCTAAATAATTTGTGACACGGTAATGGAAATGTAGCTGACGGGAGTGCAGGGGAAAAAGGGCAGGTGTGGGAGTGTAAGGAACAGTTTGTGAGGGAGAAAGGAGCAGGAAAGGACCTCTGGGCCTGTGGTGGTCGATGACTGGCAGCCACACAGAGTATTTTACAGTATATTAAATACTTTCTTTTTTAGATGTCAGAAGAATCTGGAAACAGTCCTGCAGATCGCTGAGAAATTTAAACGAAACATCTGTTTTCACAATATTGATTGAAATTGATGTTACTTTTGAAACTGGCTGTAATCTGCAAACCTGTAATCTAAAACTGGTTCTATTTCAAATAACTTTAAGGTCTAAGTTGACACAGGGTTGATATGCAAACCAGCCAGTTACCTGGAGCTCCAGGACCTCCTGACATCTGAGCCCCGGTAGTGTGAGACAGGCTTGTGTTTTAAACCAGCTCCTAAGATCCTGCGTGAAAAGTGACTCCCCCCACCGTCCTCCTCCGGTTCATAAAGCGTGAAAAGTGCCGAAATGCGACACCCCCTCTGTCTTCGGGGCGATTTGTCAGGATCCTGACGTGGCGTTCTGCACAGAGGCACCTGAAAGAGGGAGAGAAAGGCGCAGACTCGCTCAAAGGCCTGGCTTTCGCGACCGCGCTCCAAACGCAAACACGCTGGGAGCCCACACTGACTGCTCACCCCATTGTCGGAAGGGAAATCCTTTCACCACCTCGCCATTAGTGCATTTTGGGAAGTGCGAGGCAGGCCCCCAGGAGGACTTCCTGCTTTGCAAAGCCCTGGCCAGAGAACAGGTGTTAATCTTACACCACTCACCCACTCCACCCCTCCCACCCATCTCCACACCAATCATATCCAATCATGCTGACCAATCACACTGAAGCCTGGTCTAGTTTTAAGGGGTTTACCTCACCATCAGCTCTAACATGTAAATGCAGGCTGTTGGACAACCTGGGGCCTAAGTTGCCACTAAGCTATCATTTTACCATTGACTTTAATCACCTTTGGTGCCCTTTGCTTATAACTTAAAACCGCTTTGAACTTGAATACATCAATTCTGGTAATAGAATCCAGGAGTTGTACAATCATAAGTGCAATTTAATGAAATAAACCAGCAAGAATGACTGGTCTAGAAATAGAACCCATGAACCGGACCTTAGTATCACTGGGTAGAACTCTGCCAATGGGGACAGCTGCGGAACATTGAATACTTGGAACCCGATAAAGGGTTTGCTCGTTAATAAAGTACATACATAATGCTGTCAGTGTCTAAAGGTCATTGAAGGGAGGGAATCATCAGAGGTGACAGTGTTACAGTGTTGTCATGTAGTTTTACAATTTTACTGCCCTGAATTATGTATTGTTATTTATGTCTCGAATGTGTGTCTTATTGGGCAATAAAATCTAATCTAATTCTGTTTCAGTGCATGCCAGTATTGTGTGGGATATGCTTTTCAGTGCATGGGTGCATCTCACTTGAATTTCAGCAGGGCTCATATTGCATTAATTTGGGGAAAATATAATGTTCTGCAACTTAAATGATAGGGGCAGGGAATTGTGGATGAATCACAGTCACAGTTTTTCATATTATTGGAACAGTGTCTAACCAACCTTTCAAAACTGCACTGTCAAACATCCAACTCAATGGCCCTTTCTCCAGTGACTTGGCGAGCCTGGATCGTACCATTTCCAGTACACCTCTCCTGCTTAGAAATGAGCAGGCTGTTTCACAACTCCTTTGTTTCTTAATGTCTGCAATACATGTTGTGTAAGGATGTTTTCTAAGTGCATGTTTGGCACATGTTTGTTTTTTCCCCAAACACAGCACACAATTCTCTCTCTCCCTCTCTCTCTCTCTCTCTCTCTCTCGCTCTCTCTCTCGCTCCCCTTCCTTCCCTCCCTCTCTGTCTCTTCCTTCCTCCCTTCCTCTCTCTCTCTCTCCTTCTCTATCTATCCTTCTCAACTGTCTGTCTGATTCTTTCTTTTGCATACGCATATACATTTTTCTCACTCAGGCTGAAAGAGGCTAATCTCCTGTGGGAGGTTTTTCAGCCACTTAGCTGGGCAGTACTTCTTCGGGAGGGTGGGTCTTGGGAGGGTGACTACACTAGACTTTCTCCAGCAGCCTTTTGAAGTTTCATCCCTGTATCATAAAGATTGGCCCTGACAGCATCTGCCAAGGCCAGCAGTAGTGCACACAGCTCTTCTCCTGTGCTGTACTGACGGAGGAGCGCGGGCCTGCCATGAATCAGTTTTATCCCCTTGGATGTGAACGGTTTCATTTTTTAATTTAAGCATGCAGTCAGATCCATTGTAAGGAGGGAGGACGCTCCTTGAGTGCTCTTAAAAGCAGTTGCTATGCCTTCTGAGCGTTTCGAGTTGAGGACTTCAGCTGCACCTCAGCCTTTTCTGATAAGAGACCTTTCAAATGTCGTGCGTGAAGCCTTTGGCTGATTATTTGTGAAGAAAGCCAGGTGTGGAAAAATTCTTCCCATCAGTGCCTCCCTTTGAGTGTCCGCAGTATGCCCCGAGCCTGGCCTCTCCTGCGAGGCGCTGACCCCGCGCGCATCCTGCACAGGATCCCAAGGCCTGCAGGCCTCCTTCAGTCCTGCGCAATACCACGCTTGTCACTCAGCGTCATGCCCATAGGCAGTGACAGTGCATAATTACCTCCAGTTCTTTCTGCGTTGAAGCCCTGTGGAAAGACTAGCACTCAGCCATTCCACCAGCACATTCCAACATCACTAGACTTTCAGTGCAAAGAAATGCACAATATTATTAATAATAATAATAATAATAATAATAATGGAGTCAAGGCCCTCTTGTCTTGTGCTTCGTGTTTCATGTATGCCATGGTGTGAGGTGGTCTATTGCTCTTTGCCTGGACCAGGTTGTGCCGTGGTTCACTGTGGTTTTTTGGGTGTGGGGTGGGGTGCAGGTGGCTCGTCTGCTGCAGCCCTCGGTCATCTGGATCGGCGACGCAGAGAAAACCTTCTACAAGAAAATCCCCAAGCCAGACAAAGAGGTGGGCCGCCCTTGCTCCACATAGCCTCAGTGGCCACACCCAAAAGCCCCATCTCTGAACAGGCAGCATCCTTAGCCCAGATGTGGAAAACCCAAGTTCAGAAAGTAAAAGTCCTCCCCAGTATTTTGCTCCAGTCACCTGGATTTGCTAATTTGCCCAATTCTTCAGCCAGGTGGTAGAACTAATTACGGAAATCAACTGGCTGAGTTCATGGGCAGAAGAAACATGTGGCAGGACTTTTACTTTCTGACCCCTGGACTTTCCAGCTCTGCCTTAGCCCTCTCTGAAACACACTCCTCAACCCGTCTGAAATCAGGACCTGGTTATCGCACGCTTGATCTGAACGTGCAAGAAATCCTGCTGGTGTTTTCATTCTTCCCTGAATTCCACAGCAGAACGAAAACAGCTCTCGCATACAAACTCTTAAACCACCGTGACACAATATGGAGATGTATTGGAAGGGTGGAGTGAAAGTGTTGGAGCAAGCCCCGTGCACTTACTTTTCTTATGAATAGCTGACGGTACATTGACCTAATGTCAGCACATAAAAACAGACCACAGTCTTTCATACTTTTTTACTGCATAAAAGGGTGTGGGCCTCCTCTGTTTTTATGGAGCGGAGGAGCAGACATAATTGTGTCACGGTCGACGGTTGTACGCAATAACACAATAACAACAGGTGTTACTCCGCGTGTTCTGGTTCAGATGAACGTCAACACGAGTTCCTCACAGAAAAGCAGCCATTGCCTTGCCATGGAGCGCAAGCAGGAACACGCACAAAGCAGCACGCATTCGCCTACCATAAGCATGGTGGGAAAAATATATCAATGAGCAGTTACATTAAAATGATGCAAATGTCATTCTACAGCAGTGTGTCATGGGAATGTAAGGAAGTTGAAAAAGATAAGTGTAAGATTCCGTTCATGGATTAATGAATTAAGAAAGTGCTAAAAGCTCAAACTGATAAGGGTGTGAGTGCCCCCTGCTGGCCAGTCTGTCTTCAAACAGGAATTCCACTTTAACCTTCTGTTTGGCTGAAGGAGGCAGGAAGTGAAGCCTCCTGTTATCTGGCAGGGCGTGCCACTTGTGTCTCTTCACACACGGTGCACTCCCTCTCCTCCGATTAATTCAAACTGACCATTTTACAATTTTTACAACACACCAGATTTGATCTTCAAAGCCGATTACATGCATTGTTGGCTTGATGGTGGAGAACTGAAATGGATGCAATATCTCTGCCTGCACCTGCAGTAGATTTGTTTGGACATTCTCTCTTTAGCGGTTTATGCTGTGATCTTTTTGCTTATTTGCCTCTAAATGCCGGTACTGTAATGTTTCAGTGAACTCTGTCAACTGCCACCAAGAAATATGGCTTCAGCCAGATAAGTAAATGGCCACAGTTAGGCCATGTCATCTGTTGCATGTGATTTTCCACTGCAGCACGCGCTTCAGAGGACAGCACACGCTAGTCTGCAATCTCCCTAAATCCAGAAATAAGCGCTGATGATTGGCTATTCCAAACTGAGCAGAAATGGGGAGGAGAAGCTTTTTAAAAGAAGGCACAGAGGTGACCTATCTTTACACGTCTGCACCTATAGCATTGTAACTGTATTCCAAAAGGCAATCCAGATCTTATCATATCAAGGTCCATGTTAGGGAGAATTATGGTCAGATAACAGTGCACTTGAACAACAGATTCAGGTGCACTTTGACTGCAATTGGGATGTGTATGGTGGACCAGCTTCTGTGAATTATTTATTAAATTGGAGATGAATATTATGTTAAAATATATGTTAAGTCAGAGATCATTCAGAGAGAAGCCCCAAAAAGGACTGCAAATAAATATTTCAGTCCTGCAGAAAAAGGTTTTCATTTCCGTTTTGGTCTAAAATGCTCCCCCATCTCACCGTAAGTCAAGCCATGGATTAATATCCTTGGTAAACACCACTGTTTTCAATTCAAGCATTTCAGCTCCACTGCCACAAAAAAAGCAATCGTGCTCTTCTAGCCACAAAAAAGCCTGACATGGAAACAGATATCTGTTTTATGTTAGGAAAGACTTAGTCCTCTCAAACTGAAAAAGTTTTTTGCTCATTCAGAAGCCAACGCTTGTTATGTAAATGAAGCACCGTTATTTGGAGGTTGTCCTTACCAATGAGGTCCCAGAAACGACACGCTGTTCAGTTTAGCTCGTCCTCGCTGGACAGTGTTTACTGTCTGTCAGTGGGATCTGCAGCGGTGCTTAAAGCAGGTCAGCAATGTGCACAGTCTGCTTATTTTCAAATGACAAGGCAAGTTCATCGCGTTTACCTCTGAGGTCAGATTGCACTGCCACCTCTTAACAAACGTGAGCTCGTGTGTCCCGCGTACCCATTTAAAGGCCAGGCATTGCCACATGCACAGGGCTGAGGCCCCTCTGTTCCTTCTGAGTGAGCTGGTCACAGTGACCAGAGGGCTTGAGCAGAGGTCTGCTTTCCTGTACAGTAATGGATTAAACAGAGTCAGGTTAAAGCTGATCTGCTGTGATACTGGAGTTCATTTATTTGCAGCATGAAAATAAATACATAGACCCCCCGCCACCACCTACAAACACGCACACACACACAGACACAAATACACAAACACAGAAACACACACACACACACACACACACACAAACACACAAACTCAGAAACACACACACACACACACACACTCACAAAGATACACATAAACACAGACACACACATACATATTCACAAGCACACATGCACGCACACGGATAAGCAAACATACAGACACTCAGATATGCATACACACAGACAGATACACATACCCGCACACACACTCACACACGTGAACAAATGCCCTCAGACAGATACACATTCACACATGAGCGCACAAATGCACATGCACACAGAGGAGCATACAGTACACACTGACATACACATAGATACACATACACCGATTCAAATACACATAGAGACACACACATACACACGCTCAAGCAGACACACTGCACGCACATGTAAAACTGAAAGTGTATTCCACTCTGCACTAAATGCCAGGAGGACATGATCAGACAGGAATGCAATGCTTCCTCTCTATTGCACAGACAAGCGGTCCCAAGGCTCTCCATGACAACACATCAACTGTCAGAGCTTGTTTTTTCAGACCTTCAGACAGGCAGATGTCACTTGTCTTGTGCTGACAGGACAAGTGATACTGTGCACACAGACCCAGACAACTTATGAGCAGAGTCTCCTCAACTAATCTCTCTCTCTCTCTCTCTCTCTCTCTCTGTCCCTCCCTCCCTCCCTCCCTGCATTCAGTTGAATTTAATTAAAATGTGCATTATTAGATTGTTGGCATGACATTAAACAGGAATGTGTTGCCAAAATATTTTAAAATACACAATGGAAAGGCATGTCTTAAAAGCAAATATTATCCATCCTCATTTGAACATCCCTCCCCTTGATCGACTAAAAAGAACACAAACACACATGTCGCACCCCCACAGACACACAGACCAAGACCCAGACACACCCAGACACACACACACACACATGGTCTCTGTGAAAAGCACATTCTGCATCCAACACATTCCAGGAAAACTTAGTTCTGCCAAACTGGAAGTAGGATGTCAAATGTCAAACAGACCTGTGAAGGCAGTGGAACACAGAACTACACTGCCCTCTTGTGGTAACAGATAAAATAAAACAAAGAAGAGAGACACTACTCTGTGGAGGGCAGATGAGTATAAAATGCAGTAGGTTTTTTTTTTTTCTTTAAACATTTGTAATGTTACATTATTACACTCAGCTCTGAATTAACAGTATGCATTTTCCCCACCTACTGTGGAAGGATGCTCTTGAGAATCCAGAGTTTCTGCTGAAGGATCAAATTGTTGCCGTACGTGAAATGTACACAGTCATTGTCAGTATGATTTCTCTTGTATGGATTGGACTGGACCTCAGGACCTCAATGTCCTTTGCAGTGCAAAGAGGGAAATGCATCTGAAACACTGTAAATATGTAGCACCTACCTGGCTGATGAACATTCACCACACATCGGCTGAGGTGGAGAGGGAAGGACTTATGAAGCCAGTTAATCTGTGGGATGGTTTGGTGGCCTCAGCCAGCCGTGGCTCCTGTCAGCGATGCGTCTGCATGGACCCGTTTCGGTTCGTTCCTGCAGTGGGGACAGGCTGTTTGCGCTCACGGCGGCAGTAGTCAGCGTCTCCTTCTGCCTCGGCTCACAGATGGAGCCCAAAAGGCTGAAGAAGGACCTCCCGAAGTTGCTGAAGCTGATCAAGCCCGAGGACCGCGTGCTGATCGTGGGGACCACGCAGCGCCCCTTCGACGCCGACCTCAAGCCCCTGTGCAAGGTCTACCGGAAGATCATCCTCATCCCCAGGCCAGACTACGCCACCAGGCTCGGTCAGTGGACCCCTCCACCCACCTCAGAGAAACACCTTCCGCAATTCCTCTGTGTTATCTCTCTCCTGCCTGTGCTGTGTAAACTGTGATCTGTGTTGCCTGTCTCCTGCCTGTGCTCTGTAAACTGTGATCTGTGTTGCCTGTCTCCTGCCTGTGCTCTGTAAACTGTGATCTGTGTTGCCTGTCTCCTGCCTGTGTCCTGTAAGCTGTGCTCTGCGTTGCCTGTCTTCTGCCTGTGCTCTGTAAACTTTGCTCTGTGTTGCCAGTCTTCTGCCTGTGCTCTGTGAACTGTGCTCTGTGCTCTGCGTTGCCTGTCTTATCCCTATGCTTTGTAAACTGTGCTTTGTGTTGCCTGTCTCCTGTCTGTGTTCTGTAAACTGAGCTCTGTGCTCTGTGTTGCCTGTCTTATCCTTATGCTCTGTAAACTGTGCTGTGTTGCCTGCGTTCCTCACCCCTGTGCGCGGCTGTGTTCAGCCCTGTGGAGCCGCTCTCTGGAGGAGCGTGGGGGCCAGCTGAGCCCTGAGCTGGACCTGAGCTCGCTGGCCAAAGTGACGGACGGCTACACGCAGGGCCGCATCCTGCGGGCTGTGCAGGCGGTGCTGACCCAGCGGCGGCTGGACCTGCAGACCCAGAGGCCCCTCAGAGCGCTGGAGTTCATCCCCCCCCTCGCCAGGCAGGACCCCGTCTACAAGGACGAGGAGGAGACCTTTAAGGTGAGCACAGGCCCCACGGCCAGGAAACACACAGGCCTGCTAACACACACTCATATACACATATACGCACGCACACACACACACAGACTCACACTCATATACACACATACACACACACTCACACTCATATACACATATACGCACACACACACACACACTCACACTCATATACACACATACACACACGCACACATACCTATACACACACACACACACACACACTCATATACACACATGCACATATACCTATACACACACACATATACATACATACACATACACACACACACACACAGCAGCTCAGTGCTTCTACACTGGTTGTTTAATATAAAAGGAAACCTTATCCGAGTCACTTCAAAAAAGACTAATCCAAAGCTCTGGCACACAGTTTTTGATTAAATGTGCTTAAAATTATAAATGGTAAATGGACTGCATTTATACAGCGCTTTTATCCAAAGCACTTTACAATTGATGCCTCTCAATTTACCATTTACCATTTTACCATTTAAAATTATTGACCTATACTGGAGCCAACTGCACTGGCCTTAGTGAGCAACGTCTCTCAACAAGACCAGGAGGTGAGCTTTAAAAAACAAAGCCCATTTTAGCCGCTCAATGTGCTTCAGCTCTCCTCATTCTGTCTTCTTTTAAGTTAGTATGTTCCTACTGGTTGTTTTATGTTCACATTTTGCACATCCCTGAAAGGGTGGTTTATTCTTTGCTATAAAATGAGGGAAGGACACCTGGAGAAGCCAAGAGTGTTTTCCTGATTTTGAACACTTGAGGGAGCACTTCACCTCCACATGAGAGATGTGACAGCCATAAAGCCTGAGTCTTTGGGTTTACTTCTATGCCACATGCCTGCTGAGATAAGTAGTATAGTATGAGCGTTTGTGGATATGTTTGTGCATGTAAGGTGTGCCTCTGTGAATGTGGATCTATGGGAGCATTAGCATGGTCGTGTTGCATGTACATTTGTGTGTCTATGTGGGTATGTATATGAGTTTATGTGTGTGCATGCATGTCTGTTAAAAAGTTATGTTTTCCATGTACAAAAGATGCATATGAGCATGTGTGTGTGTGCACGTGTACATGCATGTGTATATGTGTCTGAATGAGCCTGAATGAGTGCTAATGTGAATGTGTTGCCTATACTGTATGTGATTTTGTGTGTGTGTGTGTGTGTGTGTGTGTGTGTGCGTGCGTGCACTGTATGTGCGTGTGTGCACAGACCTGTAATCCTAATGACATGATGTACTGCTGGGCCCTAAATACAGTCTGTTGTGAGAGGGGGGGGCACTCCTGGAAAATAGGGGGGTTATTGGCAGACAGACCCTGCGGGACCAGCTAGCTTTGGCCCTAAAGGCTGGATTCACTGGAACACTAAAGGACAGCTGTGAGCTCTTCTCCTAAACGACCATCACTCACTCGGCACTGGCTTCAAACTCCTAGAAACTACTAGATGCATCATGCATCTTTCTGCCGTAGTCCATGGTTGCTCTACAATGTTGACTGGGTCCATGATGTAAAGAGGATGTAAATGACTGACCACTGAATCTCCTCTTTCTCTACTCTGGTCCTGCTAGGTCACCTGTCTCTTCACATTGTTTCTTGAAATGTTTTCATTCTGAATTTTGAATGTAATGCTAACACCAGTGGGAAATCACATTATGGTGATTATTTACTAGTTGAGCAGATGTCCTTACACAGAGAAACAATTTTTCATACCTTGCCCAAGTGTGATGTCTCTCCTGGGATTTGAACTGGCAGCCTCAGAACCTGGCCAGGCTGACGGGGGCATTCTCTGTGTTCTCAGGCCTGGTACAGCAGGACCCCGCTGGGCAAGAAGAGGGCACGGGCCGCCAGGGCCAGCGAGGAGGGGGAGATGGGTAACGGCCCCGAGAAAGGAGGGAAGGGAAAAAAGAAAATGATGGAGGGCAAAGCGAAGGGGAAGAAAAAGAAGAAGTGAGGTGTAGGCTCAAAGCAGTCTCTTCACTTGTGGAATCTCATCAGACACTCTCCATAGTGGAGAATGGACAGTAACACACTGAGTACACTGTCTCATTTAGAGGAGAACATCTTTCTCAACTCTAACCTCATTCTTGACCTCCATATTACTTCACATTTATACACATCTCAAACACTCATAAAGAGAGTGTGTGTACGTGTGTGTACATACATACGTACATGCATACACATTAACCCATTGTTTACTGTGCTGCATTTCAATCACCAGTGTTTTTTGTTTTAATGTTGATCATGATGATGAGAATGATGGTTTGAAATTTAGATTTCATGAATTTTACTATAATACATTCAACGCCTTTTCTGATTTAGGTTCCACCATGTCAAACATTTGGCCATGTATTTCAATAATTATGACTAATCCATTTTGGTTTGATTTGAAACTGCACATGACCAGAAATAAACCCTGGTATTGATCAAACTCAGTAATAAACTATTCCAGAATATGAGCGACAGTCAACATTGATAATATTTTTCTTTGTTTCCTTGGTTGTCCACTAATACCTCATTCTGCTGCAAAATTGGTGCAGTGACCTGTCTGTCAATGTTAGGAATGACTAGTGTCCTTTTTATAGCAGTCTGACCTATCCCCTAACGACACAACCTGTTTACACATGATGACTGCAACTACGTCTATTTTTAATTTCAACTTTTTTTTTCCAAGATAGATATTTTCCCATTGGCCTCCTCCTTTTTAATCTGACCATTTCATATTGCATTTCTCTTTTTTAACATATTGTAATATGACATTGATTTATTAAAATGGTTTTTTTACCTGAAGTTGGTTTGGAGTTGTATTGTACATGTGTGGCACAGGGACAGTCCCACTGATGCTTTGGTTCCCCGCACCTTGTCCATGGTTAGCATGCCGCACCTTGTCCATGGTTAGCATGCCGCACCTTGTCCATGGTTAGCATGCCGCACCTTGCCCACTCACAAGTATTTTCATCTCCTCTATGGTTCAGCATTGACTGATAAGCCAAAGATGTCAGGCACATCTTTCAGACACCCTGCAACAGCCCATCCTGTAAATCACACTACGATAATGGACAAAGTACAAATATGATCCAAGGGTGTGTTAGCCATCAAGTAACACTCCCTTATTTATTATTCATTCATGCATTCACTCAGTCATTCATTCATTCTGACTGCAAGGTTGAGGCAATAGTAAAAAATATATATATATATTTGTTACAGTTATATTTATTTATATAACCATAGCATAACTGTACTTTTGTCTTGAATTTGTAGCTAAAGATACATTTAATTCCTGTTGATTTTATCCGTATTTGCATTTGTGTTTTTATTTGACTTTACTGTACCTCCCAGGGGTGAGGGGGTGCTTTGAGTCCCCCGAGAGGGAGGCCTTCTCTGATGTTCACCCGTATGGAGCCGTATCGCTTCCTTCATGGCTGGCTTGTGAATTGCGCAGTTAATATTAAATTGAAAAGGGGAGAATGCGGGAGACGGGCTGCTGTCATCAGACGGCCCCAGGGCCCCCCAGGTCCACAGGGGCCCGGCCACTGCTGGGCCCCCGGTCCTCCGACCCCCTCCCCCACGTCCCCAGACATCACATCACCATTCCAGGCGAAGCCAGTAACGAGACCACCGCGGTGATGTAAGATTTTTATCAAGCAAAATAATGAAATAAGATGAAAACTATGAATTAATTAAACACTGCCTTGGCTTTTTCTTCACTCTCCCGGCAACAATTCCCATCGTTTCTGTGCCAGGGAGCTGCTAATTAGCCTGTGTAATTTTCAGTGTTGCTAATTACAGCCCGGGGGTGTGTGAGTGGGGGGGGAGGGGGTTAGGAGAGCGGGAGGGGGGCGGTGACTGCAGCGAGGCACCTTGTCCCGGCTCGGACTGCCGTTTCACTGCGTGTGCACAAGCCGAGCGGCTGACCCACTTCCCAGCGCCGCTCCCTCTGAGGTCGCGGGTTCACATCCAGCAGACAAGCCCCACCGTCCACTGCCCCGACCCTGCCCTTTTGACCGTCTCTCTCTCCCATTTAATGACCTGTCTCCAGCTTTTTGTTGTTCCTCCCCTACCTGCGCCCCCTCCCCCCTCCGTCTCCTCTCGCTTCTATCCGTCCCTCTCCCCGCGCCTCCTGCCCCATTTCTTCCCGCCAGATGTGTTTATGGAGCATGACAAACGCTGTCACCTTTGTGCTTCTTGGAGCTGAAGCTAACGTCTTTATCCGATTGTTTCTAACTGCGCGGTCCGCATTGCTGCTCATCTGCTCGCGCAAGGAAAGGCCCCCGGCTGCAGGTTTCATGTTCACGCTCACCGTCTCGCAGCGCAATTAAAATGCGCTCTCCTTTTCTTTCCTCTCTTTTTTTAAAGAATGCTGTGAAGCGCTTTGATCTTTCTCTTTCTAGATGAGAATAGCACGTCCATGAGATTTCAATTGGAGGAAAGGCAGAACAGCACAGAAATTCTATTTACTGGCCAGATACTCAATTGTAACTGATAAGGAGCAGCATGGAGCTGAATATCTTGTCAGAAAATAGAATGTCTGTCATGGTACTATCTGATGACCTCTAGGATCAGTTGCAATTTGCAATTTTGTGCCTGATGCTAGAACCTTCCGCCATCTGGAAAGTGAGCCTGCAAACTCCTGGCTATGAGTGCAGTCTTTTAATCGTTGCACCTCTGAGGTGCTACCTTGGAAACCAGGCCTAAGGACACCTGGAAAAGAGGCGGGCACGGACGCGAGCGAGGTCGAGCACACCGCCACATGCGGGCATGGCAGAGGGAAGAGCTTACCTCAATCTGAAAATAATTACAGACGGAAAAAAAAGAACAATTAGCCAGCTGGGTATTATAAAACAAAGCAATTAATGTTATGGTAATAAGCTGGATTTTAAGCAATTCCCTATCATTTGCTAATCATTTGTTAATTAGTCTGACTTGTTAATACATCAAATTGCAAGAGTGATTAATCGGACACATTCTGGTATTTAACAAACTCTTCCTAATGTGTAGCAGTTGGCAGGAATACTGCTCCACTTCTGGAGCAAGAGAGGCCCTTCTGGATGAAGTGGGGCCCTGAAGTTAGGAGCAGGGATGGAGGAGAGGCCCTGCAGTATGGAGAGGGTGGCCCTAAAAACACTGTATAAAAACACAGCTCATGTTTGGAAGTAAAATGGGCCCTGTAGTATGAAGAGGCAGACTAAAGTAGGAAGCAAGACCTGACGGTAGGGAAAGCGGGCCAGTAAAAAGGAGAAGGGCCCTCTGGGTTGTGTGGGATATAGAGGGACTGTGGGATTTTGCAGTACTTGCTACACATTTGATGTTCTTCTTACACAGAGCATTCCTCTGCATGTTGGGAGTTTTAGCAGTCTTGCCTATTGTGCTATGAATACGGATTCCTCTCTTGGGGCTACCAAACCCTGGCTACTGCCTGCAGGGAGGGAGATTAGCATTTAGCATGGGATGTGATTCCAGCACAGGGCACCAGATCCCGTTCCCTTTGCCAATTTAATTCTTGCCCGCCTTGCTCATGGGAAGGAAGTCCCATCGGACATCGATCTGCCTTCCAAGGGACACTGTGCTTCCACATTAACTGAGGGCCAGCGGTCTCAGTGCCAGCCACCTACTGGCAGGTACAGGAACTGCGATGGTCAGAGTTAAGCAGTGTGGCACAGTGTCAGTGCTAAGCACACAGCTGACCACAGGGAAGTACAAACAGTACAGCGGCAGAATTTCACAGAGAATTTCAGCACAATCCTGCTGAGAAGTTATCTATCCAACAGTAAACACATTAGTCCCACAGAAAAGCACAGCACGGCCACACACGTGGATAATATGAGAATGTGAAAACCACAGAGCCCTCACCCAGCTGTCATCAAACACCTGCTGTCCCTGACTGAGCGATAGCTCTGAAAGAGGCTTCCTACCTCCGGAAGGTTCCGACAATCACAGAATCCGTAAAGCACAACCGTGTATCAGATCCAGAAATCAGTCAAATTATTGGAACTACCTGAACCTTTTTGGCAACAGTAAACTTCCTGTTGATTCCTGCCAATTTAAATAAACTGTCATTTTCAGAAATATTTAGAAATAAATAATAAAGGTGCTTTACATATAATATGGGTTTCTCTCTTCTTTGTTTGGTTTATACCAATGTGCCACCAGCAAAGCAGCCCATACCTCCACCAGTCATATTCCTATTTAGAAATACATTTTTGGGAAGTATTTTACATTTTCTAACAAGATACATTTTGGCGTATTTTTCCCATCCCTGCCAGATGTCAGATGCAGGCCCAGGGTTGGACAGCTTCAGGGCTCGTTGGTGGGATGTAGGGGACAGTGTGGGAAAATGCAGTAATGACACGGGGGAGATGGACAGCAGCAGGTGCTGGCAGCAGCTTCTGGAATAAACGAGGGGTGTGTGCCTGTGTGTGTGCGTGTATGTTTGAGAGGGGGGTGTGTGATATATTATGGAAAGAAGAACCAGCAGTTTGTCACTCACCACAAGGTCTGTGTACCCTGAACTTCTTTTTTGAAGACACGCCAATAAATACATGTTGAATACATATGCTATAATGTATTATATAAATATATGAATGGTGCTGGAGCCTATCCCAGCATGCATTGGGTGAGAGGGAGGAATACACCCTGGACAGCTCGCCAATCTATCGCAGGGCTCACACGCCATTAAATTACACGCACTCATTACTTTAGAATCAATTTGGAGTCTCTCAAATTAGTCTAACCTGCATGTCTTTGGACTGTGGGAGGAAACCGGAGTACCCTGAGGAAACCCGATAACAAACATGGGGAGAACATGCAAACTCCACACAGAAAAGCTCTGGCTGGGATTCAAACCAAGGACCTTCTTGCAGTGAGGCAACAGTGCTACCCACTGCTGTCCATGATGCGATTGTGGCCATCACAAATGAAATGCGGCACACGGACTGATTTGGGGACAAGATTACAAAGACAAAAGTCAAGGTGAGTCGCTCTTGAGTCCTCACATAAATGATCAAGCTGGTTAATTAGCCTTTCGCTGTTGTAATTCATGCAAGGATGACAGCACATTCATATTCCTTTATGGTGATGACAAATGTGTAAATGGACAATTTATAGCATAGTGAAAAAGGTTTCAGAATGCTAACATGAAAGGAGAGGTCCTCCTCCATCAGTGCTCTTTGGGCTCCCATGAAAAGATCTCACATTGGGCTGCATCACCGCAGGTCACACAATCCCTTCACAATGAGAGCACAATCTTTAGAATATTTGGAATACTACCTCAATAACTAAATGTAACTAAAGGTCAATCTACACAGTTTTTTTCATATTGGGGTGAGCAAGCTAACTAGCAAATCGGCTTTTTTAACAAAACAAGGCTACCTTACACAGTAAGTAGATGACACAAACAATAAATGACACAAACACATGCATTTACTGGTAACTTCAAAACTTCAAAGCCCTTGTATGTGTTTTGAGTGCTTTGCCCATTGTTGCTTATTTTTTAAATGGCACCAGGCCCAGGTTAGAATCACCTGCAGGGGCAGAAATAGTACATTGAGAATGAACATTGAGAATCCAAAACAGCCAGAGCGTGCACGTATCATAGCTGCTATCATTAACATGTATTAAAGAGAGCTGCAGCACACTTCTTCTCAAGGTTAACATGGAAAAAAGACCTTCATCCAAGGCAATAAAAAGAAAACAACGAAATGTTTGGTAACATCTTTAGAATTTTTTAATCCCATTGACTGGACCGTGATCCCACGGCGGGCAGGACGGACCCGACAGTCATCGGGGGGGGAGGAACGTGGTACCAGGTGAAGGCCCCATTAAAGTACAGATGTTCTCCCCCCTCATTTACGCTGTGTTGGACCGGGCTAATTGGTGACCAGGCGCTGAAGGTCAAACACTCCAGAGGGGAATGTGTAAATCAGAGGTCTGGCTGTGTTCATGAGCAAGGGGTGGGTCAGGGTTAACTTAGCTGTGTCTATTTCTTTTAACAGCTCCCCAAACCAGAAGCTCTGGTAATTATCCACATAGCTTCCTCCGCACGTTCCCTTTCTTCCTACGCCGCCCAGGAATCCCTCGGGGACAAACCCAGGTCATTAGGGCGTCGCGTTGGAAAAACTGCGAGTCCGACAGTCCCACTTTAGTCATTACATGTTTCAAAGGAACAGCTGGCTTGTTTGTCAGCTGAGGACAGGTTTGCTGTGGTCAAGAGAGAAAAGTTTCTTCAACTTGTCTGAAAATATTTGGTAGGGTTCCTGAGGGTAATTTTATAGCAGCATGAACTTTAAAATGAGACGTGATAGTTTCCCACGTACTGATAGTAACTTCTGTATTCACACAAACTGTCAGGAGGTCATAAACCTTTGTTCTGCTGGCAAGACTGACAAAAAAGTGATGATGAGGACAGGTAAGTACTGGAAATCTGATTGCATTAATGGCAAGTGAAGGATTTTTGCATTTGAAATAGCCAGTTGGCAGGCTGGTATCAGGGGCTAATGTGTGACTACAGATCTGAAATACATTTTGGCTGTGTGTTGCCAAGTAACATGATCTGTATCAGGCCCAGGATGTTCTATCTTTAGCCAAATAGAGGGCAGGAAAACACTGCAGGAGCTCCAGGGGGATGTTTTTATCACAAAGTTTGCCTATACAGGCTTGAAAACTCGAGGAGCTAACCTCCTGAGTTTGCACATGCATCTCTGCCTCCTCAAGCGGCATCGACGCGCACCCCCGGCCACGGCAGGATGAGCGCTGAGGTCACGCCCGATCACCCGGTGGGCTCCGACTTCGTCGGGCAGCTGAAGGGGGCGATGGCGACGGGCGACCGCCGGAAAGCGGACGCGCTCCTCAGGGCCACGGCGGCGACGGGGGGGAACCCCGACGCCACGATCGAGCTGTCGAACGACGACTGGCTGAAGGACCCCTCAGTCCAGCTCCCGCCAGCCGTGCTGATGGGTGAGTTCCCCAGGCGATCCCTCGCCATGGCGATCTTTCCCACGAATCGCTCGATCCCTCCGTTGCTCCGCGGCTGAACGCCGGCTGAGCAGAGAGCCTCATTTGAGGGCGAAGCAGATGGAGAAACAGATGGGGAATTCGGCAGGGCCCGAGCCCTGCAGCAGCGTTCAGCTGGTGTGTCATTTCTAGCAGGGTGAACATGGATGAGTCGTTAAGTCCCCGCCTGATTGGCTCCAGCAAAGGGGCGTGGCTTCTCGCAGTTCAGAGCAGAGCACTCACTGTGTGCGATGGCAAGAAGTGCTAAACCTAAAATTGATGTGCACATCTGTTAGTGAAAAGACACACGGACATTGAAATGTCACATGGACATACTAACTTAATGACAGTTACATGAATAAAAGTTGGGTTTGAACAGACTAAAGCTGCACACTGTGCCCTCTGCTCATGATGAAATGCTGATATAGATCCTTCTGGGTCGATATTTTGTCCGGTATGCCTGCAAATGATATTGACTGTAGTTGATTGATTGTAGTTGACCAGCTTCTACCACAAATTGTTTGCATAATCGTTTTTTAATGGGAGATCTGAGAATGCGCATTAAATTTACACAGAGATGCAATCCTTTCTGCTGGATTCTGCATGATCAACAACATTCATTGGCCATGAATCTGGCAGAAGTGAACATTACATGGTTTTTATTTTTTTATGCATCTCGTCATAAGCGTGAATCTTCTTGATCTTCCTATCCATTTGATAGCTCCAAACAAAATAAACACCTTATCACACTGTATATTGGATTGTCGGATGTGCAGATGCTCGCTTTGCTGATTTGACAGCTCCACCCATTATCGGTGGGATAAAGTTTGTAAGCTAAGGATCCTTTTCTTGGTTCTGCTTCTCATCTAGATGGCATAATTCCCAAAAAGACATCAGGTAGCTCTTGCTCTTTATTAACATGCTGTGCTCAAATCCAGGCATTGTTGAATGAATGTGACTGCAGTACTGCTGCAGGTCCCAAAGGGCTGCAGCCTCTGCTAGCTGTCGTTGTGCTTCCACACTGAAGTGATTCAATTTTAGTCATTGATTGGCTAAAGAGTATACCCTTTCTCCCAAGGTCTAAATTGGCAGTTTATTGAATGTAAGTCCTGGCCTTCCAGTTTGATACAACTTAGCCTGGGACCAAGCAATTTTCTTTGGCCTGGGAAACTGAAGGACACAGGGCAAACACACACAGGTGCTCTTTCAGGAGGAGTTGGACTTGTCCGGTGATTTACAGGCATGAGAAAAAACAGTTTGTCCCCGAGGGTCAGACATCGATGAGAAAGCAAAATGGATGCTGTTGAGAAGGTAGAGTTGAGATTGATGGAATTTTTTTTTATCAGAACACATATCTTTTTGTATATAATATGGTCTATATGAACACCAAAAAGACAGTCATTGCATACCTCTGGTGTGTGTGTGTGTGTGTGTACAGTATAGAGAGAGAGAGAGAGAGAGTGTGTGTATGTGTGTGTGTGTGTGTGTGTGTGTTAAAGAGCTAAATAAAAATTAACATAGTTGTTATGCTCAGAGATCTGTTGACCTGCCAGTGATGGTCCGGTCCAGACCATCTCTAGACCAATACTTCTTTAATGTGATCATAATCCTGGAGATCTAACTTCCTGAAGGTTTTCATTTCAACCCTAATTTGGCACATCTGATTCTACAAATTAGCAGCTCAATGCAATCTTTAGCTGTTGAATTAGGTATGTTTTTTTTAACTTGTAGGACAGTAGCTCTCTAGGAACAGTGTTGGGCAGTCCTGTTAGAGACCCTTTTGGATTTTCTGCACAGTGGAAATTCTAGATCTTTTCATTGTTCCATACAGTGGAAGTTCTAGATCGTTCTGGTTTTCTTTATCTTTTGACCTCATCGTCCTGGCGGTGCTGTTTAATGACAGGTATTTATCGCCGCTGTAAGTAGATACGTGGGAATGTTAAGTGCCATTTGGGATGTCAGCGAGGGTAGCTGAGCGACCGTGTGGTCAGTCACATTACTCAATGCAACAACGCTGTCACCCATTGTTAGCCTCACGTCTGCTCACTGTGGTCTACAGTGGTGATATCACAGGGAATGTATTTTAGGCAGGTCTGTGCTCTGCCTGTTTACTAACCCTGTGACCCTTTCCACACCCTGACACACAGACCCAGGAGCAGTTGGGCGGTGGGAGGTGATGAGTAAACATGTAATACAGTTTACTCATCTATTTTTTTGTCTGGTCTAAAACCTTGTCCAGTTTGATTACAGTTAGATAGTATAGATATAGACAGAGTACAGAATATATACATTGAGATCTGGGAGGTTTTTTGTATTTTGTAACAATACATTTTAGCTCCCCTCTGTTGAGTTAACCAGTCTTGTGATTTGAAGTAGGGGCGTCCAGCGGGCATTCCACCCACCCTGCCAGCGCCAGCCTATAAATAATTTGGACAACAGACAAACAGAGGGCATAAATATCCCCTGTTGTGAGCAGAGGGGCAGGTAAGTCCCTGACGCCACCTGGAGCAAAGGCCATCCGCCAGCTGCCAGGACCACCGCCGTCCCGCTCGGTCAAGCCATTCCAGCGATGCTGTCGCGAAAGGGCCGCGCGATCGCCCCCCGCCCCCCTGCCCCTCCGAGCGGCGGCAAGGACTGGGACGGGGGCGTGGGCGGGCGCTGCTCCACCCAGAAAGCAGGGAAGGAGACAGCAGAGCCCCACCAGAGGACCAGCCTGCGCAGGAGCAGCCTCAGGCAGCCCGGCATGGCCTTCCCCTGCCCCCCCACGCTGGACGCCCTGCTGAGCCAGCACTGGAAGGACCTGCAGGACGGCTTCTCCGACTACGAGTCGCTCAACAGGGTGCTGGAGTTCCAGAGCGATGAGCTGCAGTGGACCTCCCAGAAGTGGGGTACGGTTTTTGTGTGCGGGTCGCGGCGTCAGGTCGGACAGGGGGGGAGGGTTTGGGGTTGGAGTTTGGAGAGGGGGCGGGGGTCCCCATAACACATCTAATTCTGTGGGTTCTGGGCTGGATCATTTTAATCTACCCATTGTAACCTACTCAGACCTATGTATAAATGTTAACACGCAAGGTGTTAAGCCTATTGAAAATCAAGCCAATGTTTTTTTCTAACCATTTGTAGGTGGAAAAAGAAATTTATACACCAACAAATGGACAAATGGTTATAAAAAAAACTTTGGCCTAATTATCAATTGCCTTCATTTTCACCTTGCATGTTAACATCTATATTTCTGCCCAGGTTGTAACAAGATCGATTTACATGATTTTTATACTGTGTGCTTTATGCACATCATTGTATCTGATGTGTTCCTTATGTAATGGGACCCTTATCTCCATTCTCTGTGGAGAACACAAAGTGCATGTGTCTAAGCTCCCAGGCATTAAAGGGCGTGTAACAATTGGTGGATGCCTTTTGCCCAGCCTGTTCTGGAATCCGCTTCACTGGGATCCGCCACATTGCTCTCAGCCCATTGTCTCCTAAAATCCATCGCTTTGTAAATATTCTAATACCAGAACATCACACCAGACCTATCAGATCGTTCTGGAGAGAATGACTCCGCCAACCTCTTAGAAGCTGGCAATGGTGCCGTTTCTTCATTACATTACATTACAGGCATTTAGCAGACGCTCTTATCCAGAGCGACTTACACAACTTTTACATAGAATTTTACATTGTATCCATTTATACAGCTGGATATATACTGAAGCAATTTCGGTTAAGTACCTTGCTCAAGCATACAACGGCAGTGTCCTTACCCGGGAATCGAACCTGCCACCTTTCGGTTACAAGCCCAGTTACCCACTGTGCTACACGCCGTCCTTCAGAAACATCTGCACGCGGGACTGGTCTGAACTAATCCCACAGGAAGAGCCACACTGTGTGATAATCCAGGATTAGAGCCATGGCAGGGTGTGCTTTCTCTCTCCCCACTTGCCCTGGCTTCAGAACTTTATTTCCATCTTTCCTGGGGGGGTTTATTTATTCTTTTTTTATTGGTGCAGTCGTGAACAATAGCCAAGCCCGGCATTATTCCGTTATTATAGAAGTATCTCCGGTTGGCCAATCACATGGTTCGTTGCGGCTCGCAAAGAACTCTCAGGAATTATAGGTGGCACAGATTATGTCCTTCAGCTATAATGGTGTAGTCAAAAGAAGTTCATGCACTTGAACCGAGTAATCCAACTGTTATAAAACTCTGAAATAAATCAAACCATTAACCGTGAAAAACAATGCGGTCCTGCAGTTTTGGCCCATTGCTGCCAATTGATGCAAAACCCATGCTTTAAAAAAATCTTGCAACAGTCCTTCTTAGGAAGGAGAGGGAAAGCTGGCCTGGGATAGTGCAGTTTTGTTTTGACAATAACAACCAGAGGCTGACATGTGAGCTGAGCAGTGCTAGACAGGAAACTATGGAAAATATTCAATTAGGTCACCCTCTGAACTTCTTGGAAAGTGAATTATACACATAGCAGCGTAACAGGGTTACTTTGGCAGATAACTGAGAGTGGAGGGGGGAGGGGGTGGATCACATGGTATTCAGGACTGCTGTTTGACTTATGATCACCTCCCATCAAATCTCTGATTGGACACCCGTTCCCTCCCCTCATTGGCTGCCCTTCTCAACATGCTCTAAAGCCATGCCACGCTGGATTAGCCCTTTGGGTCAGGTCTCACCAACAGCTGCAATCACCAAGGGGGGGGGTGTTCGGTCAGAAAAAAAAGGGCTGCAGGTTTGAATCACAGGGTGGGGTATATGTGTCCTGGAACCAGGTACTTAACGGGGCGACATAGCTCAGGAGGTAAGACCGATTGTCTGGCAGTCGGAGGGTTGCCGGTTCAAACCCCACCCTGGGCATGTCGAAGTGTCCTTGAGCAAGACACCTAACCCCTAACTGCTCTGGCGAATGAGAGGCATCAATTGTAAAGCGCTTTGGATAAAAGCCATTTACCATTTAACCTGAATTCAGTGGAGGTCCAGCTGTGTCCAGGGATAACGTGTCAAAATGCAAGCTATGCAAGTTGCTCAGAACAAGGGAATCTGGCAAGCAAATAAATAATGTACCGACCACCTTATGCCAACATTCCTACCGCAAAGCCCACAATCCCCAACCGCTCCCCCCCCCCCCCAACCATCAAATCATCTATCAACACCCACAAACCAGCAGGACCCAAGAGATCAACCCCATATCTCAAATGCAGTTCAAAGCCAGGAGCGTTCAGCCCAACAAACAAAGGCTATATATAAAACACAGAGAACAATGAGTTATTAATAGTCAAACAATGAGCCAGAGGGTTTGATTTTTGGGGGTGGAACTTCAGGAGGGGGGAATTCAAACAGAGGCCTATATAACCACATTCCGCGTGGCGGGAGGAGACGAGCACACGCGCAGTCCTGTGGATGGATCAGAGGTGCAGGCAGAGGCAGGCCATGTTCAGGACCTTGCGCTTGGAGGACCTGTGCTCCACTGTCAGGCTGGATGACTGCCGGGGGCGACTGGCGGATCGGGGCCCCGCGGCGGGAGAGGGGGCCAAGGGAGATGAGCAGTGGCAGGGGAAGACGAGGGACATCCGTGCTGTGAAGCTGTACTGGTCCGTCCTGACGGGGGACGCCCAGGAGCTGAGGACGCTGCTGAAGAGGAACTACGTGGATGTGGACGTGCTGTACGACATCGGCCACGAGGAGTTAGAGTGGCGCTCCAGAACAGCAGGCAATTTTGGGCACTCAGGTAAGGCCCAGGACACGTCCTCCTGAGAGCGAGAGAGGGAGAGCGTTCCAGCATTAATTTCAACCCCCCCCCCCGCCCCTGCCCCTGCCCCTGTCCCTGTCCCTGCCCCCCCCCCCTTGCTTCAGCTCCAGAATCCCTGAGAGCAATTCTGGAGGACAATCATTTAAAGCTTCTGTTACTGCTCATGGCAGGCAGTGGTCCCCATGTCATTAACCAGTGTGTGTGCACTGTTGGCTGCAAACATGATATCAGAAGGATTCTCTTAAACGCCCCTGTGGAGTGAACCGCGCGCATTCGTCTGGTGTTATTATTTTGAAAACAATTCTTCCATGTCAGTGATTTTAAAAAGGAGGATGCTGGGAAATGTAGTTCTGACACTGTGCCTCCCCTCCCTGTGGTTGCAGGTCTGTGGTCACTGGAGTACAAACGGGAGCTGACCAGTCCCCTCTGCATTGCGGCAGCCCAGGGGTACACAGAGTGCCTGCGCTACCTGCTGGAGCACGGCGCCCGGCCCAACCTCACCGCAGGGGGCAAGACCGCCCTGCACGAGGCCTGCGAGAACGACAACACCGACTGCGTCGAGCTGCTGCTGGAGCGCGGGGCCAGCGCCGGCCTGCCGAGCGAGGACGGCTACACACCCCTCCACCTCTGCAGGACGCCCCAGTCCCTCCGGTCAGCTCCCCCTTCGCCTTCCTCAGTCACGTCCCCCTCAGACCCGACACCCTGTTTGCTGCGGTTACCTACATTCATTCATACATATGCCCAACATCTCGTTCAGTACAGCCCCCTCTATTCAGGAACCTGGCATCTCATTCACCGCCATGGTCTGCTCTCTCAAAGCTGACGTCCTGGTGTCCCCTGTTTCTAACCCTCTCACATCGCACTCCCCTCCCCTACCCTTCATATGGTCTTTACCAGACTTACAGATGAGCTTACCAAGCTGGCTTACGTAACGGAACGATGCTGAGTCATCGATTTAATGGAGAAACGTCTCAAAGCAATGTTAATGAAACCTTACATCACAAGCCGGCGCACCTCCCATCTCTTATTACAGCACAGTGCAAGGAAAGATGAAGCATACATTTAAAATAGCAGCCAGCTGCTGGTGGCACGTTTGCTTATTTTTGTATTTGCTCAGCAGATGTGCTGATCTGCCTTACATTGCTTTGATTTGCAAAGTACCCTTAATCCAGCAGGGCATTTACTGGCAAGTCAGGCCATGTGATTCGCTCAAGGGTGAGATCACAGAGCCCTCCCTTCACATTCGAGCCTGATTCCATTGTCCAGTTAATGGTGCCGTATGTAAGTTTGTCTTAGAACACTTTTGTTCATATTTGGTTGAATTTCCTTCACATCCTGACAGATATCAATAAATTAAAAGCTCTAAGAAAAAATTCTGATCACTACCTAGCCAGCAATTCTGCATCATTTTTTCCAATAATGTTATGCTTGCTATAACCCATAGCTGTAAATTACCATTGGTATGTTCAATGTTTACGTTCATTATGAAGACATTACGTGTTCTCTTTTCTATGAATGACACAGGATGCACTGCACTCCTCTCCCTACTTTTCAACGCTCTACGTCCTCTCTCACCAGTACTCAAATATCAGGCAGCATACGTTTAGAGGGAGGGGCTTTGGAGGGAGAGCTGAAGGGCGGGGGTGGAATATTTTTTTCCCCTAAATCTAGCTCTCTCTTTTTAATTTCTCCAAACTTGCATACTGCTCATTTAAGCGTGGTTCTCCAGCCAGACAGCCCTTTGCATCCATACTTCATGCTCTTTATAGCAGGACTGACGGCATATTACCTTTCGATATGACTGCGTGGACAGCATTTTCACAGTTATGAAATGGTTCAAACGGTCACACTTTCAAAAGTCTGCACTGTCCTTGACAGTGAAAAGTGCATGGTTGAAATATGAAGCCCTTGCATGCAGTCTTTAATTTAAGTTAAGCTTAACTGAAACCAATTAGCTGAAAACATGGAAAGTGAAATGACTATCCCTAATGCTGAAATGTCGCACGGAAACATTGATTTTTCACACCTTCTGTACTAGACCATTTATACAATGCCAAAATAAATTTATGTTTTCATAATCGTGGCCTATGTATACTTTCCGTCTGAATGTGGAACTGCCTTTAAATTACGCGTGACTTATACACCTATATCTACAACTGATCTTTTTGAGAAATGGTTTTCAGGAACATTCTTTCGACGTGTCTGAATGATCATCGTTCAGCAAGTTGGACAGTCGTCCAGTCAAACTGCTTAAATGACAGCGACGTCTATAGAACTGCTACAGTGAGCTTCGGTAGGCGCAACACAGAAGCACGCGTTACAACCTCACGCTTCAGTGCCTGCGCTTGGAAAGTGACATGGGACTGCGGGATTTGGAGGAGCCAAAAGACAAGGGATAAACAAGAGGTGGCACAGGCCACGTAATTGCATCAAATGAGTGCGGATCGTTCAATTTGCTCGGCTAATGAAACATTCGTCGCGTACAGACGGCGGAAGCAGTGTGAGAGGGAAAGCAAACCGCAGAGCGAGGAAGACTGGCTGGCAAAACCGCGCTGTGATCTTCGCTTCGCGGCAAAACGTCCAATTCTCCCGGGCACCCCGGCGCGCACTTCCACACGTCGGCGGGGACGGGGCGAGCGGATTCTTCCTCTGATCACGGCGTGACGGACGAGGGGGCCGAGCTCATTAGCTCGTCGACAAGGCGAAGCTGCGAAGCGCCGCTCTAATGATGCTAGATTCGCGGCACGGGGGGGGGGGGGAGCTGGGGCCGCTTTCTCAAACAGCGGTCTGTCTGCGGGTTAACGGCGCCGCTGGCGCTCTCATCGACGAGTTCAAGGCTCCCCCAGCACCCGCCGCGCGGCTTTCTCCTTTCCTTTCTGCTTCACACTCTTCATTAAGAGCGCTGACCCAACCCGGTGGGGCAGGCCTAATTACGGCTCACCGATCTGACGCCATTCATCCCAGCTCCGTTTAATTTCCCCACAAAAGGACGCTGGAGAACAGAGCGCGAAAGAGAGACGTCAGACGGGCGCTGGAATCAAAGAGCCCGGCTCTCACAGCGGCCGTCCCCAGATTCTGCCCGTACACCAGCCATTACAGGACTGACATCAAGCAGCGCGCTCAGCCACGGGACACAGGGAACTAATATCCGTCACATTCATGTGAAGCGAGGGGCTGAACCCACTCCTTAAGTGCTATTGACGGTAATGATAATGGCCACGGCGACAACGCCAACAACGATGACAATGATGACGACAAATTTCCAAGACAGCATCTTATTCTGCACAACCATAATCAGAAAGCAGGAGCAATGGGGGTTCATATTTTGGTAATAGGACACTTTATATTTAGATCTCATTAATCAACTTTTAATGAAACATGATTATAATAATTTCTTAGCCATTAACATAATTAGTTTGCAGTGCAGACCACTCACTATACATAAACAGCTTCTGAATATTCATAAGCTGTTTGTCCTATCCTGTTAACTTATTTTACAGTATATGACCTGGGGCTATTTGTAGGGGGGGGGTGGTAGGGGATGATGTCTACTTTAGCACAGGTACTGCAATTAAATGTTAATAACATTTAAATAATATATTAATTAATTGTTAATGGATGTGTTCATTAATTAATGTAACCTTAATATAAAATCCCTGCCACATATTAGAGTATATATTCAATAGTATGTGACCTCCATTAGTCTAAAGCAATACTTACATCCCTCAGGGCGTAAATGACACAAGAACATACAGGAGATTTGCCTGTGAAGGATTATGATCTACTAATACTTTTAAAAAGAGCAGCGTGCAGTTCAGAATTTGTCCCAGAGTCAGGCTCCAGTCCGGGTTGCCTGTTGCTGGACCTGCTCATGTTTACAGAATATCTTTACCATGAATTTGAAATGAACAAAATGCCTAATTAATCAGGAAATTATACCGTTGTCCACCATAGCTATGTGTTTTTACCAGTGCTTGTGATAGAATGCTTTGTGAAATGTGAGCCAGCACTCTGTGCAATACCTCAGTGTGGCAAATTGCTTAAAAATGTCTTTTTATAATACTGGTCAACTTGTACACTGAGGCAAATGGAGACCAATGTAATTAAAATAAAACTGGCAGCTCGACTGCATTAAAAATAATCTTAATTAGTGCAAATGGCTAAGGAATTGGTGATAGCAGCATGTGAAGTTTCCTGATAAAAACACCGGTCTTATTGTTGTACTACAGTCATAAGCCTTAGCGCAATGATTTACAACCACACCATGTACATAGATTCAAAGGCACACTATGAATTTTAAATGAGTAGTAAAAGTAACAGTAAATTTCACAAGCAAATTACTGACTTTTAATCACTTAGTGGTGGCGATTCTGTATTACGGTGGTCCCCAGCTCTTGGAGAGACACAGTGTCTTGATGGTATGTTTTAAAATCTTAAAACTAAAAGCGGCAACCAGTTCAGACCCAAGAAGCCAGGAATAATCAAATGCTTTAATTTAACCCCCTCCCCCTTCTGTGTCCCTCCCTCCCGCTGCAGGTGTGCCAAGGCACTGGTGCGTCACGGCGCCAGGGTGGACGTGGCGAGCGAGGACGAGGGGGAGACCCCGCTGCACGTGGCTGCCCGCCACGGCCTGCATCACCACGCTCAGCTGTACCTGCGCTACGGGGCCGACGTCAACGCCCGCAGCGCTTCAGGGGTAACCCCCCTGGGGGCGGCGTGCGCGGGGGCCCAGGGCCCCGCGGACCAGGACGAGGGCCAGGAGGACGGCTACCTGCAGCTGTGCCGCATGCTGCTCGCGTACGGCGCCAACATCAACCTGGCGGACGGCGAGCGGCGCACTCCCCTGCACCAGGCCGCCCGCAACGTCCAGCGCCCCCTGGTGGAGCTGCTGCTGGAGCATGGCGCCGACGTCAACGCCCTGGACTACAACGGCGGCACGCCGCTCTCAGGCGCCCTGCAGAACGCCGTCATCAAGGCCCAGCTGCAGCCGCACCTGGTGGTGCAGACGCTGCTCAACCACGGCTCCATCAAGATGTGGCCCCTGGCCCTGCTCAAGGTACGGCACCACCGCCACAGGGCCACAGGGCTCCTAGCAACAGCGTAGCCTCCTGTCCTGAAAAGGGCTCGGCTGTAAGATCTGGAGACGAGCAGGTACCAATGCCAGGTACCAGTCCAGTAAACCTTCAGAATACCCAAATAATAAGATAAAAAAGATGGGGGGAAAAGTGTTTTGTTTTTTTTACCAGTATTATAGTCTTCTTCCACTAGAAGCCCTTCACATTCACACTGCTCAATACATCTGAATACAATATTCCTGTCACGTATTCATGTTTTTGATTGAAATTTGATTTCATTCAATGCCTGATGTTTATTTCAGGTTCTGACAGCCTGTGCTGCAGCTCCTAAAACAGTGGAGACCTTGTTCAACTCGTACACCCAAGTCATTGTCACGTACAAGTGGCTGGACGCCATTCCAGAGGAGATTGTACAGGTAGGCCAGACAAACACTGACTCCGCCTCCTGCGACTAACAGCCCGCCCCTCTCGCTTCCTCATTGCCTCTCAGGCAGAAGACAGAAGCACAGAACACCTCAATGCTGTGTCAAGACACAGCAGGAACTCCTCAACACTGTAAAACAAGGCAAAGCTTCAACTTTACTTTACCAAAACACAGTGAAAATATATTCAAAACCTGCAGCACTAAATCTAAATCTACTAATTCATAGGACAAAAAAAACAACTGGAAAGTCACGACTAAGACACCTAAGCAGTGTTCCACTGTACGTCCATGACACCACCACACAAGAGCGGGAACCTTGGCACAGGGGAAATGGCATAAATCTTGGGCGACGCCCTCACGGCACAGTGCCGGGAGAACGAGGGCGATCGCTTATCACATTACACTCCAAAACAAAGCTCCGAAGAGCGGGGAGGGCGGGGACACACATGACTCGCGCGTGGCGGGGATCAAAGTCCCAAACCTCCCAGACAGCCAGAGGAGTTTATTGCAGCGACTTTGCAGTTGAACTCCTCGTGATTAACGCGTGAGGCGGCGGCTCGGAAAGGGAGCGGCGCGGATCCAACGTGACTCCACCTCCCGACCCCTTCCTTCTATTTCAGTCTCATCGGTTGTAACAGTCATTAATTATGTCATTATCAAATAACCGCCTTTTAAAATCGGCATTAGTGAGGCTTGCAGGGAACATTTACCAGATCTAATTACTTTGTCTGAAACATTTGTGGACCTGTAGAGTAAAACTGTCTGACTCGGTGACGAACGTCTGGACTGACTGAGTCCATGTCAGTGTCGTCTGGAGGTCTAATTGAATGTGTCCAGTGCTTAAGGATGTGAGAGTTTCCTTCATGAACATGCACTATTATGTGAATGTTGCGTTCTGTGTTTCATATATTAAGTCTGGCTCCATAGTTTGCAAAGGCATTGCAATCCCTTTGATATGTGGATCTATGCATTTTGCCATACACTGCTGGTACAGCAGAAGAATAAGCTAACCACCGATGGTTCAATATAACTCCACATTTGGAAGCTGTCTGAAATTCTGTTTTTGGTTAGGTACATTAAAGGCAGGAAGAGATTTTCTTTTTAAGAGCACAAAATGTCCTCCGTATAAATTCTTCTCAGGATTTGTTCCTTCTGACAGAGAAGTAACAAATCCTGCACTCCAATATTCATGCTTGCATGTACTGTAGCTTCCTTTAGATTACCTTCCACAATCATATAAGCCACCAGTTAAAGTAATGGCTGACAGTATCACACTTTGATAAAAACGTGTAGCTGGTAGCTGACGTGGAGTGTTTTGGTGGAGAGGTCACGCTGGCCATCACTCTACTCAGACACAGGGGGTTGCCATCGTGAGCAAGAGCGCGGTCAGAAACTGCGCTGTCAAAAAAAACTACCTGTAAAACCGGGCGTGTCCCTTTGTCCAGATGCACCAGACCTTCTACGAGTCCCTCTTCGCCCTGGAGTGCAGGCCGCGCTGCCTCCAGCACTTCTGCCGCTCGGCCCTCCGGAAGCACTTCGGGAAAGACTGCCACCTGCAGGTGCCCCGCCTGCCCATCCCCAGATCCCTGCAGCGCTACATCCTGCTGGATCCAGAGGGCTTCCTGTGCTAGAGCGCCCGGAGCGCGCTCTCTTCGCTCCCAAGACGCCTGCGTCAGACGCCCGCTCACGCACCTCGAGGACAGTGGAACACAGCCACCAGTTTTCTCCCTGGAAATGAACAGATTAGACACTAAAGTGAGTTAGTCTCAATAATATTAACACATTACTGCAGGATGCAAATCAGCCAGCCATGAACAGGGAAACACGGTGGTGAACACAGACATCCCAGTCATCACCGCAGACAAAATGGGAAACGGCCACTTGAAATGGCAGGAAGCGGAGTTTCAGACGTAGGGCACCGTTGCTGCATTATTTCACCTGCAGAGGGCACTGTGGATTCAATGTGATCCCGCCATGCTGACGGCTCATACGGTGGTCACGGCTTTTTTCCTTATTTGTTTTCTGCTGAAGTTTGACACATTGAAATGTGCTGGCGTTATTGCATTTGATGTTTTGCAGATAGATGTTTTTAATTACTGTTACTGTTTCTGTATGTTTGCAATGGATTTTATTTTTTTCTTTCTTATGGGAGTGCTGCTTTTGATGTTCCATGTGTTAAAAAAGCATTTTCATTGATGCTGTATTGCTTTTAACAAGATGTATGTAAGGGATTCACACATAATGGGCAAGTAAAACCATGTGGAAATGGACCTAATAGGTTGCACATGAAAAAAAGCTGAGTGTTCCTCAGTATTAATGATGGTTTCTCCATTTTAAAATCACTTAAATAAATCTTGACCCTGTTATGGGTGAAATCTGTCCCTGTACCATTGTATGAACTTTAAGTTGCTTAATTAATTGAGGCATTCATCAATCCACTTTGTGTCTACACCAGGATGACAAATCAGGGACATTTGAATGTATATTTAGGTCATGAATCTTCATGACAAGACATTTAACTGTTGGAGGTAAAGGGAATATGACACAGAAAAAGAATATAATAATTGATAAATATGAATCACCCCAAGTTATACATTTAAAAACAAGGTGATTTTAAACTATACTTCAAAGTTATTGGTTTGAAACCAGGCATCTTCTGCAGTACCTGTTAGATTAGATTATGTGCACAAAACCCTTGTGAACTAAATTGTGATTATTTAAAATGACCCCTTGTCCAAAGAAAGACCAACTTTGAGACCAAATCCTTTGGCAAACCAGAGATCAATGTTAAGGTAATAATCCACCTGTCTGATGGATGTAAACAATCACAATATTTTGTTCATAAAACAAATCCCGGAAAAGGGGAAAAGGGTGTATCTAGTATTTTGTATTCTATAATGTTTTCTATTGAAATTAAATAAAGTATGAATTGTACTTCTGGAAGTTTTCATGAGCTCCAAAACTGTATGTTTTGTGTGCACATATATAAAGTAGTTTTACCTTGTTGCTCTGTGGCCCCTGGTATTATAAACTGAACTGTAAATCCTCTGTAATTTACAAAGCCCTGTTTAAGATGCTTTTTATAAAGCCAGGGGCTCCCAGTCCAGGCCTTTACAGCTCTCTACCCTGTCACGGGCACCCTCCGAAATCAGCATGTACGATCGGGGCCAGCGGAGAAGATCACAGTGCAGTACGGCCGCTCAAAAATGCTAATATGGATCCCTCTCTGGACCTGCGGAGGAAAACCAAGGTGTGAATCAGAGGTGTAACAGGACAGGAGACCCATCGCTTGAGTTAAAGGCACTGATGTAGACTTGGACTATAATGTCCAGCTGCAATTCTAAATATTTATATAAGTCACGGCCGTAACTTGGGTGGGTGCGTGGGAGGGCAGCGGAACGCACATAAAACTCATACAACTTTGAAGTAATCATATTTATTACTTCGGTTATTGCCCTGCTATTGATATTGAGGAAAGGAAACAACGAGAGATTTGACATAATGTAAAAAGAGTGGATAGTATAGAATAAATTATGGGTGACATTTAAGCCTTGATGAAAAGGTTGAGGCTGAAACACACTACACTGAATGTTGAACGGTCTGGTGCTGCAGGCAACATTTCCAAATCCAATCTTTTCCCCAAAACTACATCCAACAGCCAAAGCATATTTTTGATTAGGTGCACATATAAGTACACACACACACACACACACATAAACGCACACAAATGCACATGCACACGTGCTCTGTTTTTATCAAATTGACTTCAGCAAAGAAACAGAATCTTTGCCTTTTGACGGTTTAAAATGTAACCCCATTTTGCTTCAATCATGTAAGGCATTGTAGGATTTAATGGCATCCCGGTTTCTTTGTATATGTGCATGTGTGGGTTCATGCATAGGATAGATACAGATGTGTGAGTGTATTGTGTGTGAACATGATGTATGTGTGCATGTGTACATGTGTTTGCACATATATGTGTGCATGTATGTACGTGTGTGCGTGTGCATGTTTGCATGTATGAGCATATGCATATGTATGTACTTGCGTGTACGTTTATGCATTTTTGTACGCATGTATATATGCATGTGCTTATGTGAATGCATGTGTGGGTGTGTATGTGTGTGTGTGCGTGTGTGTGTGTGTGTGCGTACATGTATGTGTGTATGTGTGTGTGTGTGTGGGTGTGTATGTGTGTGTGCGCGCGTGTGTGTGTGCACGGACATGTATGTGTGTGCGTGTGTGTGTGTGTGTGCGCGTACACGTATGCGTGTTGTGCTTGTTGTTTGCTGAATGCAGTCGGGCCATGGAAGCTTGTTCTGAAGCCCCACTTCATTTAGCCTCCAGTTCTACACCTTTCCCTGGCTCTGGCGTAATTTTTCTGGCATAATGAATGATCATGTTCAGCAGCATGCAGGAAAGGTTTAATTAAATCATATTCCAATCATAATCCGTGTTGTTAATTAAACTGGATAATTTATAAGTACAAAAGAGGGTATTTATTAGCTGTTCTGGAGTAGCGATATGCCAGTGTATCAGCGCTGATCTCCCCCACCCCCAGCTCTCTCTTCATCTGACTATTGAAGCCCCCACATGATTGATAATGAGACAGTGCCTGCTATACTATTTGTCTAATGGCTGTGCAATTAAATTCCCTTGTAAATGACCCATGCCTCATTTCATCCTAATCTATGGAATTTTGATTGAATTCGTCAGCCCTAATTGAAAAATACTGCTATTTAATGTCTGCATTGCAGTTGTGGTTCAGGCAGGCTTTAATGAGATGGTGTCCTCATGACCCTGTGCATGCGGGGGTGGGGGTGGTTGGGGGTGGGGGGCAAAATTCATGCCCTTGATTTTGCTGACAGGGGAGGGGGGGTGGGTGGTGGTTGGGGTTAGGGTTGGGGAAATGAACCCCAAGAATAAGAGTAACTTCAGTACATCAGGAATGTAAATTTGCCTCATGCAAAAACTGAAAAACACACATTTTCAATCTTTAGGAATGCATGATACACACACGTAGGCTATATATTCTTTTGTCAAACGAATGTGTAATCCGGCATGGACAGACAAATACAAACTGGAAGAAATAATGACTGGTGTAAGTAACCTCGAAGCCAGAGAACAGGCCTTTGTCCAGCAGGGCTGAGGGCTTTGAGGAACCTCACTGAGACACAAAACAGCACTGGATTTGCTGATTTACACCGATGGTCGCCTGAAGATTTTATGTGTTTCATCATTAATTCTGTGATTTTTCGCCATGAGCAGAATAACAGCGGGTGAAGGCCTTCTGCCCCAGCTCAGGTTAGCAGCTCAAGCTTCGGCCTCCTCAGACCACACAAGAGCACAGGCTGCCCTTAAAGTAGCAGCAGGTTTCTGCAGCTTACATCACAGGAAGCCGTGCCTGAGACTGCTCTGTGTGTACAGAGTGACAGCACAGTTAAGTTCAGGGGGACCAGTCACATTCCATAACCCTGCATGTTGGGTGTTATTCTGTTTAATTGAGATCAATTTCTATTGTAATAAAGTAAAGTAGTCTTCACTTATTTTGTGCTGCTATAATACTACTACTACTACTACTACTACTACTACTACTATACTAATAATAATAATAATTATTATTATTATTATTATTATTATTATAGCAATAATGGTTATTATATTATTATTATTATTATTATTATTATGATGCAGCAGCAGCAGTTCATTTGAAAATCAAAACTGCTGCCTGGTTATGGAAGCTACCTCCTGCTATGCCAAGTATTAATATGAGTGGTATTATTTCAGAAGCAATTTGCTGTGCATTTCATTCTGAACAGTGATGTTTATTTTGAATTTAAATGGGCACAGTTAATGAGGCATTTCAATGGCCCTTGCTCAATTCTATTTTAACTTGGGGTTGTAAAATCCTTAAACTGGTGTGTGATTTTCAGAACATTTTCCTTAAACAGGGTAGCCTAGAGTGAAGTAAAAATAGAGGTAACAAGAAAAAGGACAATTCAGAACCATATACATTTGTTGTCAAAGTCTTGATCATAAACGCACTGATGCAGCTATTAATAATTGATAATGCTAATATCTCCGTTGTTCTGGCTGATTATGACATTTATGTCAAATGCCCATTTTCTCTACATCTGTAGACCTTTATATATGTTTTAATCCCCAATTGACATATTATCATTCTCATGTTTAGACTGCCTAAATAAAGCCACAAATCTGGATTCCTAGCGTTGCTTAAATGTGTCGGTCTCCTTTGCCTCTCAGCTCCACGGTTCTCTCAGAACCCTGCAGCTTGCTGCTCGGTTAAATCCACATAAATCTCTGTATGTTTCTCACAGGTCATCTTAATTCACCTCATTAATTATAGCCTTAAAAATGTCGACATGTTTACTGTAACCCTTCCCCAGCCGAGCTCGCATAAGTCCTTTCCGTTATCAACACATTCTTATCCAGAGGGAGCATCCCTGACTATCCCCAGTGGACTGTGAATAAGTGATTACAACAGAAACCTAATTAGGGTCCTGATAACCTTTAAAAAGCACAAGGCTAGTCTCTGCCATCTTAAAGATGTGTCCCTAAGAAACTGCTATTTTGCAAACAATACATAGATGAAATATTCAGTTTGAACCAGATTTTTACACTGATGTGTAATTCATATTTGCATATGACTGCATAAATATATCTGCATAAATAATATGTTGCAACTTAAAGAACAGTGTTACATACGCCACTGCTTTGAGCCGAGTCGTGGTAGTTCTCCTGGATTTCAGCGTTTATCCAATCTGCCATTACGTAGTTAATTGAAGAGGATCAATCACAAGAGAGAAAATGATCAGTCATAGAGGAGAAGGGCATGAGTCATACAGAGGAGAGTATCAGCCACAGAAAGAATAAGCTCCATCATAGAGAGGAAGGTTCAATCAGACTTTTGTCTGTCTGTGTGTGTTCGTGTGTTTGTGTGTGTGTGTGTGTGTGTGAGGCCTTCACACTCCCTGTCACACAGATGTAGGCATTCATCTTGAAACTGATGGATTCAAAAAAGGTTTTCTATGACCAACAGGCTGGACAGGTGGTAGTCCAGCAAACTACTCTACAAAAGCAAATTACTGACATATTTTTAACTTGGGAGAGCGAAACATGGGCAGACTTTTTGACAAATAATGAATGTCTTTTAAAGAGGGACAGGATGGGGGGGGGGGGTGACGCAGGTTTGTTGAGAGAGGAGGGGGACAGGGGGTTAATGTTAATGAGAGTAGAGATGAGGAGGAGAAGGTCAGGGGTGGCAGCATGGGCCTGGACCAGATCAAGGAGAGATCAGCAGTCAGAGATGAGGGAGAATACTGTCGACAATGGAGGACAAGCATTTGGGGCTCATCATTGTCCAGGTGTTCGGGGGAGGGGGGCGGGCGGTGGGAAGGGTTGAAGCAGGTGGGGGAACTGGGACAGTTGAGTGAATTGTGACCCTCAGTGACCTTGGCGTAGGGGTGGGCAGTTGTGAGCGGTGAGGTAATCGAGAGGAGGAGGAGGCGCGTTATTAAGGAAGCGGGGAGAACGCAAAGCCCCGCGTGCTAGCGGGCTCACAGACACAACGCTCTCTCACCAGCCTCTCTGTGACAAAGCTGCCAGGGCAGCGGCACGGACAGCCTCAGTAATAGCAACAGAAACACAAGCGTCGCTCTGTTAAACCGCTCTACAATAAGCATATCACCGCACAAAAAGCGCCAGAGTGAAGGGGATGAGCTAAACAAACCGTGAGCTGAACTGCTGGTGCAGCAATCAGACAGAGCAGGAGCAATCAGGAAGAAACTGAATTTCAATCAATCCTGCTTAGCAACATCCTCTGAGGTGGCAGGCTGCCTTAGCAGAGAGGACAGGGGAGTGTAAAACAAGGAAGGAAAGGAGGAAACAATACAAAGCGATCTTAGAATCTGTTATCAGTTACAGGCAATTCCTGATCAGCGCATATGCCTGGAAGTGTCGTGACACTGCACACTTAATCAGAGTATGCACATTACAGGAGCAGATCTCAGCATAAAAATCACAATTGTGCATTTGTTTAGCAGATGACCTCAGCCAGGTTGAATTGCACGGCTTACATATTTACACGTTAGCCACTTGTATAGATGGATGCATACTGAAAGGGGTTCAGGATGAGGTTAAGTACCCTGTTCAAGGCTTACACTGCAAAAGCAATAGATCTCTGTTCCACGCTCGCTCAGAAGGTTAAGCTCCTCAGAGCAGGTCTAGATGCAAAGTGCTTCCAACTTGAGCACCATGAATAAGTTCTGATACGAGTTAGCAGGGATGCTTCTCAATGCTTCTCGGGGGGAGCAGACATTAATTGCAATGTGTTTTAATAAATGAGAAAGAAACAGAAAAATTCATTTCTGGAAAATCTTTCTTTTAATTGTCCAAGTATGTTGAAAAGAGGGATTTGAAGATTAAGATTTTCACCTCCTTCTGTCACCTAGTGTTTTTTTGTTGTTCAGCAAACAGTGTTCATAATAATTTTGACAACCATTTTGTCAGATTCTGTTTCCAATTTATTTTGCCACTCACAATCCTCTGAAAACAGCCAATCATCTGTGTTAGCAGGGTAAATAGAAAGAGGAATGAGACCACTGTGTATTATTGTATGCATCATCTTAATTTATGTGTAGGCAAAGCAAGCTTTAATTGGTGCTTCAATGGGACTGCTATCTTTTCTAAAGGTGAAGATTAGATTCATCATATTAAAAACTGTTTCATTCATTTTGTATTCATTCTTCATTCCACGTCTCCTCTCCTTTCTCCAAACTCACCCCACAGCCCCGAACACATCTTCCTGTTTTTTAAGGGTGGGGGACTGTTGGAAGGGGGGGGGGGGCATCTTTAAATCATAATGAAGTCCTTGTGTCTGAAAAACATTCCCCATCAGACACACCAATTTGGCGGAAGGCTCCCCTTCCTTTCTGGGTTTGCTCTTTCAGTCTGCTACATTCACAGCTTTGCTCTTTATTTGTGTGAGTGGCCCAAATACACTCCGTGTGTCTCTAAAGAGGGAGAAAAAAACCCTTGACTCCTGCAACACAATCCTCAGATGATTATGCAAAACAGCCTTTTTTGACCAATTCGACCAAAGTCAGAGATGCCTTCAGTGTCTCTCTAAATATGGCAGTGCTTAAAAAGCCTTTTTCAGTCGTCCAGCAGCTCTCAAAGACACAAAGGAGGGAAGAAAACAAGGCCCCGTCTGAACTGGGCAGAGTGAACTTCCAGGAAGATGGAAACACTTTAAAATCCCAGAGTTCAAGTGAATATTAAAGTGGACTTTAATGAACCTCTTCTCTGTATTATATCTCCATGATATACAACTCTGTAGCAGACGTTGTACGGAGTCAGGTGCTTGGTCAAGACAACTCAAGCTATATTAACACTTTTAAAATATTTGTGCGAAGCGAAAGAGGAATTAAATTCATTTGTAACCCTCATTTGTGCAAAGGACTTTTAGCTGAAGAATTAAAATTGCAAAACTGTACCATGATATTTTTTATATTCAACAGGGATTACTATTACCCATGTGGCTTTGTCCACAACTCAGTGTTTAAAGTCTTTTTTTAATATTTACGGAGAAAGTGTTTTATGAAAAATGTATTTAACAAGAATACCAAATAAAGAATGCCTTTGGGAAAAAAAAAAACTTCCACATAAGAACATCGGACAGGCCCAACATGGGGTGGGGGGGGGGGGGGCAAGGTCATGTGGAGACACGCGGGAAACAAAAAAATAATGTCACTGAGGGGAAGAAACTCGGGTCTTCCCCTAATCACTGGGGTGGAGTTTTAAGCAATTCAAATCAGGGAGTGATTATTCAGTGGGGAGAAAGAATGGGGTCAGGGCCGTGGAGGAGTGTAATGTGCGAAAGCGTCTTATCTCGCTTAACGAGACAGAGTTGTAGCAGATCTAGGAACTGAAGATGTCAGAAAAATACCAGGAATTAGGCTTGATTGCCGCCTCACCGTACTAATGGGCAGGCTGTAATGAGCCTAAAATACTTATTATCATGCACATTATCGGACTTATTTGGCAGAACACTTTTGGAGGGATCTCCGCGTTATTATGATGGCTGATCTGGAGTATCAGTCATTAGTTCATTATAGCAGTCGTATGAGCTGTCTCACTCGCCCATTTACACTTGAAAATGCACTAAATTGTGCCACAAATTAGTATTGCTACTTTTTTAAACCAGCAACCAACAATCTCCTTGGTAATGGGAAGGTGCAAGCAGCAAGATGAAAAGCCTTAAATGTGCTTTTAAAAAAGACTCAATAACCCATGCAGTTATTACTGCAACAAACACTAATTATCAGTAGTCTTGTCCTGGGTGTCATTGGGGAGTTTTGATTTCAGCAATGAAATCTGGACATTGTTGTACTTTACCTAATTCAACCACTATGGAGGGGGGGGGGGAGGGGTGCCAAGGAGTTCCTGGCTATCTAGCAAAATCTAAACAAAATGGTATTCTATTTTAGGGATCTGTTTTAATGTATTTGTTTTCATATTATTAGGAAATTACATAGTTCAGACTTTGAGTTAAAATAATCAATGCCTGGTTTACTTATCTCATACCTACTGGAGTCCACTATAGGACTAAGATGCCAATGACAATAGCAACTATTTGTTATAGTCACAATTATTATTTTTTTTAAGTGGCAATAAAACTGGCTACAAATGTACAGCAACTCTATAGTAAAATATCAGAGTGACACATACCATAAATAATAATAAACTTTAATTTGACTCTGCATCTTAACCTTATTATTTTGCATCATTTCTAAGCGTGCTTTCATTAGTATTGTCTCCAAGATCGAGCAAAGTCAAAGTGAGCGGAAATTAATAAATTATTCATGAGATGCTTTTGTTCCAGAGAATTTGCTTCCAGTTCAGGGTGTCCACATTAAATTCTGTGACAACTTTGTAAACCAAAAAGACATGTAGCATTTTGATGAAGTCAAAAGGAGCAAAAAAAACAAGACCAAAGTTTGTCCAGGGAAAGCCTCTCTGCCAGGGTCAAGGTGAGTTTTACAGGTGTCATGCAGTTTGCGCTAATGACAGGGCTGAACTAGCCTCCTCCGCAGACTGTCAGTGGATGCAGGGTAAGAAAGAATAAAACAGAGAGAAAATAAAACCTCCACTTTTGACCCAGGAGGTGAAGCAAAGTATCGTGCATTAGTTAATATGAAGACAGATTTCATATTTCAGTTTGTTCTGCGGAAAAAAACAAGAAAAATATACGACTATGTTTCACGATGTGCAGTTGGCCAGATTGCACGTGAGACCTTTAAATGTACACTTCATTGCCTTTAGGGTAATAGATCCTATGTAGACAAGGGCAGCTCCATTGGCATAAAATGTAAAAAATGTAGACGCAAAACAACTAGCAACTACAGAAGTTACGCAGGCTGACACATGCACAAGGCCTGATTGGAAGTGAGGGAAGCCACAGCAGGAGTTTTAAAAATTGATGTAGCAATATTCAACATTTCAGCATATGTTTAATTCTATTTTCATGTTGCCAGTTCTTCAGTTGCTTTCTCATACAGCATCCTCCCCAAATGTACACACACACACACACACAGTACAATATGTGGTATCAGTTTAACTGTAACCACGTTTCTTTGAGTCCAAGAGGGACTATCAGAATAGCTACCAGATTATATTTAAAACTGTTACTCTGCACATGCTTTGCTATACTTATACAAATGCATACCCACATCTGCAAGCATGCCTGCAAACATATATACACTAGGTAAACAGTTTTATAATGAGGTCATGGCAAAGGAAACGAACACACACACACACACAGATTTGTATGTGCCTTTAATGTCAGACATAAACATGTGTTATTCAGATCACCCTGATCAGTTTTTGCATTTTTTAAAAATCATATAGCGAAGTATTTGTAATATGTAGCGTTTCGGTCTCACATTCGTAATTGCAACATGTGCTCGCGAAAAGTGCTAGAACATCCAAAGCGATATGCACTGTGAATGAATGTGAGTGAATGGCAAATCTTAGCTTTCTGGAAGCACTGAGCTCGTAGACGTAGGTATTACGCGTTAAATGAAGACAATGGTACCGTGCCTAAAATAGACTACAACATATATTTCTCAGTTGTACTGCAGTAAAATATGGAGTTCTGTAGAGGGGAAGGTTTTTTTTTATTTTTTTACCTGGTGAGAAAGTTCAATATTCCCGTTTGGTGACGTTGTTGAGCTTCACATCGCGGGAGTCGATTGCTGCAAAACAACAGATAAAAAACGACCATTCTTATCAGGTATGAAACAGAGCTTTGTGATGCTCCACTACAAATCGATTTTATATAAGTGTCCGTTGCGATGAAGTGTCGGAGACAGTGCATTACCAAGCCCCCGGGTCAGAGGCTAATGGTCCGAGATAAACTCGTGTTCAGAAATCATCATTAAAGCCTAGTACAGAGAGATTTACCTCCAAACGGAGTATTGTCCGGTCGATAGTCGCATTAAAATCGATTTCCACTTTTATATTCCAATTAAGACTACATTTAGCTGCAAGGCCAAGTTGTTTTGACTGCGTTGTGCCCTTTGCTAATCCCAAGATACGCACGGAGGATATATTGCTCTTATTTTTGAGTAAGTTATCACATGTAAGTACATTGCCTCTATGCTTTGCACATTTTAACCTTTTTAAAACCGTCCTTTTTCATTCATGTTGTTTTTCATGTTGAAGTTTTATTAGGTAGGCTTATTATTAGGTTTTGCCGATGGGAATCCACAATCAAGATAGGCTACTCTAATTTGAACGCGTTGTGAGTTATTCTTGATGAATGTACGTCATCATGTTTTTAAACTTAGAGTAACAAATCAAAAGTAACTCCGTCACTCTGAAAATCACATATAGCCTAATAATTCCCAATTAATAAAGAATATCTTTTTCAAAAATATATCCATTCTGCGGCAGAGACGTCAGAACAAAGTAAAAACAATACAATAAGAAAAGCCAATCAAAGCCAATAATAATAATTATTATTATTATGAGTGTTATGATTATCATTATTATTATTATCATTATTATTATTATTATTATTATTGAAGAAGAAGACGAACAATTGTATTATTTGGTGCAGAGCCCTTTTCTTATAATTGCAAATAAAGTGCGCGTTCCGTGAACTATTGTGACCATTGCTGATCAATGATTTCATTCAGGAGCAAAGGTCTTCTGTTTACTTTTATAAATTAACTTTTATGCTTAATTAAAATTTAAGCTAGAGAATGATTCCACTGTGCCATTTCTAAAAAGCGAATTTTGTAACGTCCATTCACAGGGAAAATATTTTTTTCACCTGAAGCAGCTAAGCCTGAGTCTTTGAACACTATTTATTTGTAAAAGGAACGTGAAAAAAACCCGAAATCATTTTACTATTGCATAATATATAGCTAATAAAGTGAGCAGCCTATGGAACAGCCTATGGCTGTGCTCAATATAAGCACAGTTTGCATTAGTCAATGTGGTTTTGTAAACCAAATGTAAACAATTAAACGATTCTATTAATATAGTCTCGTTTAATTACTCTACACTCGAAGACAGTTAATATGCTGTTCAGATTTTCTGTTGCTCTTTATTTTCTGAACAAGATTTATTGCCTCAGCAATTATAGGATGCGCATCCAGTTAACATTGTTATCTGATTTTGTATCATAATCTTTCGCAAATCCAAATAACCGGCAGTAATTACCTAGAGTCAGTAATCACATGTCTACGGGGACTTATCGTAGACGGCCTCAGACGGATATTTTAACTGTGACCAATGAAGTGCAGAACTGAGATAAGGGGGCGGTGGTCACGAAGGGAAGACGCGATTAAACTGAAGGAGCGGAATTTAAACCTACTCTCGGGTAGCCTGATAGTAAACGCAGGTCTGCGGGGCTCCTCTCTCGGCGAGGCACAGACGGAGAAGGTTGACGGACACAAAGCGCCACCGAGGTTTAGTGGAACCATCCTTGTAAAACTGTTCTAATGTGATACACGGCGGGAGGATCAGGAGGAAAACCGCTTGCCATGCACATTTCGCTCGAACGGAGCCCAAAGAGTCAACGAAACGGGATTCTTTTCTTGCACAGAAAGTCGATAATTGGTTTCTCAAGTTTGCTTTTCTTCTCTTCGGTCGGCCTTTTAACAACGTTCAGGACAATTTTAACCTTGTGAAGCGATTTCCCCCAGTCGTCCGACCCAAGTAATCTATCAATGCACATGCAATGATAATTTTACTAGAAAACCGAACCATTGACCACGGGATTACGTTTTAAAAATTGTAACTTCAGCGGCGTACTAACCTATCTATCGTTATTTAATTGCTGTTTTTTGTAACTAAAACTGTTTTGGGGGCAGTCGCACCCGTCCCCTCCTGCCATATTTTTCTCATCTTAAATCCTTATATCAGAGCTTATGAGTGCTGTCTTTAGTCCATCACTTATGATGATGCAGCGCCCACTGGGAAGCTCCACTGCCTTCAGCATCGACTCGCTGATTGGAGGTCCGCCCCAGCCAAGTCCGGGACACTTTGTGTACACCGGGTACCCGATGTTCATGCCATACCGACCGGTTGTTCTCCCGCCGCCGCCTCCACCGCCGCCCGCTCTGCCACAGTCCGCCTTGCAACCGGGACTTCCTCCGACGCACCCCCAGCACCAGATGCCCAGCTTACCGACTGGGTTCTGCTCCAGCCTGGCGCAAGGCATGGCTCTCACCTCCACCCTCATGGCAACACTACCGGGCAGCTTCACCGCCTCTCCTCAGCACCAGGAGGCGGCGAGAAAGTTTGGGTCGCAGTCCCTCCAAGCTGTTTTCGACAAATCTCAGGACATTCGGCTGGAAGGGGACGAGGGAAAGACTTTTCAGGGTAAAGAGGCCACAGTACTGCCCCCCTTCCAAGCGTCAGATCCTGTGCAATCTTCTGTAGGTAAGAGATCTGTATGCTGTCTGGTGTGTAGCTTACAGGACGCTGACGGCTTCTTACTGGGGTATACGTTTTTGATGAAAAATAAATGTCTTCGCTTTGATTTAAGCATCATAAAAGGCCGTTAGTATGGTATCCTCGTCATTGTTCATTTGGTTTATGTGCACATTCTACCACACTCACACCCACAGTAAGAAATAAAATAAAGAAACAGAAAAAAACTATGGTTATTATACTGTCTATACAGAAAATATGTAATTATTAGTTACTTTACATCTTGCAATGGTATGGAACTCATTTTAAAATGTCATTTTAATTTTTAAACATGTTATTTAATGTTTTCAATTTAAAAGATTAGCTATCTAATGTTAAGCCATTTTTATCATTCAAATTTATTTCAATGGAAAGAGAACTCATTTCCGCACTGTTAAACTGTTGAACCTGTCTTGTCATTAATATACACTGACTACAAAAAGACAAAAATAATTTAGGCCTGCAGAATATTACAACCTACATTGTTTTTATAATGGACTCTGTATTTTCTTAAACGAGCGAGTGAAAACAAAACCAAATAAAAAAACTATAAATAGTAGGCCTACGACTTGTTAAATGATTCAGTACACACGTGAACTCCTGTCGATTCATAGATTACTAGCTATATCTTTTGCTTCAAGAGTTCTTCTAAAATGACTGAAGCAATTTCAAGTGATTCCTGATTCTCACATTAAATGCGTTTATTAAAACTCCAATACAGCTTTTTAGGGAATTATGCCTTAGGCTCTGCTCATTTATCAAATTAGCTTATTCTTACGGAATAAGAAAAGGCTAAGCGCCAGTGGTATCTATAAATGTGTATCCAAATTAAAACAAATATTGCATGTTTATTTTTTTAAGAGAAAGAAAGTTGACGTTAGTAACACACAAGTTGAAACATAGCGTCGTGACAAGTCGCCCATTTTGAACAGTTATGTTTCTACATTGAGGGCAATTTAAAAAATGTGGAGTGAAGGCAGGGGACGAAAAGCAATATCAAAATAAAATGGCTCGAAAGCCTACAAAAATGTTAAGGTTCTTATTTCGCTCAAGAAGTATGTTCCTTGGTTAATTTTTTTATCACAAATACTTGTGAAGGAAAGACAATAGGCCCCAGATCAGTTTTTCGTGTTTCTGGTTTATTAATTAGTGTGTGCCGACGGGTGCCATCATTTTAGAGTGACACTAAACATGTGTTGTAAGTTATTAAAAGTGGATTTTCACGCTACAAAAATATCAATCAAGGAGGGCATGATCACGTTAGCTTGCCAGTTGACACAACTTGTCTTTAGCATCCAGTTGTGAGGCCGGGGTGAGAGAAAGCTACCTACTTTTTTGTTACGCTCTATGTCTCGCCTAAGATGCAAGAGTCTAAAGTGGATTGACGACCACCGTCCCTTTCATCGGTACGCGTCTCAGGGTTGCCAACGTGTTTCATTTTGTTTTACGTTGCCTAATTCATGTTACACTTAGGCTAAGAAAAGATACTTAATGTAAGCATTCCTGAGCAAGACAATACAGCATTTCGGTTGTTTTAGTTTAGTCCCAATGAAGGTACATTTTGAGGTTTATCCTTTCAAATTTAACGTCTACCCAATGACAATTTTTTACTCAGCTGGCAAAGCACAAATCAGCGAGATAAAATGTTCCCAATACAAGTTCCACGTTCCACAAATGGATAGCCATATACCATTTTCAAGTGTATAATATCCGTACTAAATACGTCCTCTTTTTATTTTCAGCTAGAACGCAAGGCAAAGATGACCCCAAAGAGGACGAGTGCAACCGCAAAGAGGAGAGTTTCTCAATGGACAGTGATTTAGACTACAGCTCTGACGAAAACATGACCAATAGCGCAATGTGTCAAAAAGAGGACGGGGACGCTAGTGGTGGACTAGACGAGGGCGTCCACGGGCCTAACGGTACTGGTAGTACTACGTCCACGGGGAAGAATAGACGACGGAGGACGGCGTTCACAAGCGAACAGCTGTTGGAACTGGAAAAGGAATTCCACTGTAAGAAATACCTCTCTCTTACAGAGCGCTCTCAGATTGCTCATGCTTTAAAGCTGAGCGAAGTGCAAGTCAAAATCTGGTTTCAGAACAGGAGGGCCAAGTGGAAACGCGTGAAGGCGGGCAACGTCAACTCCAAAACCGGCGAGCCCTCGAGAAACCCCAAAATTGTTGTGCCCATTCCCGTGCATGTCAGTCGTTTTGCAATAAGAAGCCAGCACCAACAGTTAGAGCAAGCGAGACCGTGATTTTTCTTTTTCTGCTATATGAAGGACCAAACACAAATCTGAACAAAATAAATTCCTAAAAACAAACAAAACAACACAAAAATATATACATGATCATTGGGAGAAATACTCGTAATATGTTCATCTTTTGGAGGGCGTGAATAATCATGATTTAGGGGGTCATTCCAGCGAAGTGGCAGAAAAATGCTGCCTTAATCTAGTTAGTGATTTAAATGTGTGGCTTTAGCTTAGCTTTACCATTGAAACGACCCTTCCACTTGGATACATTTTGTTCATTAAACAAAAGAAGACAAAAACGATGACGTATTTATTATCAATTAATTGTGTACATATTGGGGAATACAAGAAATTTAACTGATGGGACCAAATAGAATATATTAGGCTACTGTAAGCCTTCCCGTTGCCAGGAAAGTATACCTGTTTTAAGTTCACAAGTTTTCTTGTGTTTATTTCTTTATAGTGTGTATATAAGCAGATGGGAAAGGCTAGGCTACTGTCTAGTGAGTGTGTTTTTGCAGACCCAAATATTCAAACTAGCCCCAGGATGGATATAAACCTTGCCATAGCACTAAGTAAATTCGACGGAAAAAAATCTGACTCTGCTTGAGCACACTGTACTTGGTGTAGATTGCCTTTCTTTATCTATTAATTATGATGAATTCCACGTTTTATGTTTGCTTGGAACTTTGTACTTTTTTGGCTTAGTGACATTTTAATAAGGCAGAAAGCACGCTGTTAATTTATTTTATATTGTGCAAAACGTAGCAAACATCTGATGAGTTTAAGAATATTGTGTGAATTAAACCTGGACATTAAGCAATTATGTAAATGACGTGTCAGCTTGTTTGTTATTACTGCCCATTAATTTTACAGGACCATGGTCAACAATTATTCTTCAGACAACCCCTGGCGATTTCTTTTCAATCAAACATTCCGCTGTGCAGTAGCCTACTTTGACTTGTCAGTTATATAGTCGATTCACATTATTCACAACCGGAAAATAATATTTCACATGTTTGTTTTTAAATAGTACAGCGATACATCAGTGAACGGTACGCTCTTTCGGGTCATATTAAGCGCACTGTTGATCTCCCGAGTTCATAGGCGATCGCATTGGATAGGCTTCCTTCTGACACAGCAATGGGCATATTATCACAGTTTAAAAACCATCTTCTATATTTATTTGCCATAATAATTTAAATCATATAGCACACTATACAGCTATAGCCTACTTTGTTTTATATATCAATTCCCAATTTGCTATTGATCGGCGCTTTTAAAATGAAACATGTTTTAGCGGCCAGCGGGCCGCTTTAACTTAACAGGTTCTTTAGATTTTTACCGACACAGGGCGTGCTTCTGAACCGCTATTCATGAGGCGCCCAGCTGATTCTCCAAGCTGATTCTTCCAGTGACATGTTTTACACCTCGGTCCTTCAGTTTCCGCTACTGTGTGAAATTAAGGCCAACCGTCCCGTATGTTGGTGCAAATCAACTTATAATATGCCAAACTCTAAATACGCCGAGGAATACCTTCCCTGCCAACGCAATCTCGTGGTGTGACAAGGGGGTGGGCAGAGGTAGCCATGTTAAATGGGACTCAAGGTCACGGGATATGAGGACAACTAATTTCGGTTCCTGCGGTGAGACGTTATCATGAGGGTGTTGATGGAGGTCGTTTCCTTTTTATCAGCCTTGATCTCGTGTTTCACCTTGCCCTGCTTCTCATCTGGGTGATGAAAACATGCCAGTAATGACCCCTTACCCGACCCACACGTGCCGTTCCTCCAAGTCTCCCTCACAATGGCCGCCAAACAACAATGGCCTTACCATAAAGTCTTTGCCTACTTATTTGAGTTGAAGGACTGGGTGTGTTTCGAGTTTAGATGTCGATGCAGGACTACGGATCACCAGACTACATTATTTCCTCTCTCAACTGAACGTTTGGATCATAACCTACCTCTTATATTTCTCTCGACAAATGGCTTGGCTGGATTCGGATTCTTTTAATCTATTTCATTGTGATGTAGGTTAGGCATATATTTAAATTAGCCTCGCCTATATGTCGTAGCCCAACCCCGGCAACATTTCGCATGTTAACCTTATCTGTAAAAGATGACGTGAACATGGTGCCCATTCAAATAATTATTTGTAAATAGGTTTTGCATGCAGTGTAATACAAAACAAAGACATATCTGTTCTTTCATGGAGAAAAGAATTAGGCCACGAACGAAATGACGGCCTACGGCCAACATTTAATGCATGACGCCAATGAGATTATCGCTGTACTTTACAGATTTAATGTTTTGCTTAACTGAAATTAAGGGTCTATACTAAAATGGGAAACACTCGTGAGCGTCTGTAACGTAAAACTGCTTATGTGGGTTACACTGGGGATGTGTGGATATGTAATGTTCATCATTTCATAAATAAAACAAAACACAAATGATGCAATGTGTCGGATTCCCACTGTACACGAAGTCTGTAACAGTGACTGACGACAAATCCCCCGTGGAATAGCCCTTTATCATTCCTAACAAACATTCTTAATTTAACTAATTCTTTCATGAAATTCAACACCCCCAGCATTACTGCTAAGCGTCATTTTCACTGGATCTTAGATCTTAATTTCCCACCGACGTGTATGTTTTACGACGGCATTTCCTGACGGTCATTGTGTCCTCACTGTGACAGCAAAAACCCCGAGGGCATTTGCGGTATCGTAGGAGCCACATAGTATTTATTACGAGCAAACAAAACAAGCACCAACGCAAAAGGCTATGGATATGTCAACGAGAGTCCGAGTGGGCGGCTGTATTTGAGAAGTTGGGGGGAGGAACATTCGTGTTTGCACTAATCACATTCAGGGACGCTGATGCCAATGAGCGCACGGTGATTAGGCTACTGTCAAATTGGTCAGTATAACCCCCTGGACATTTATTAACGCTGAGCACTGTCATCACTTGCGGTTTAAAAAAAAAAAATTTAATTACTCATATATTCTGTATATCTGTATTTCATGTTTATAATGTAGTTCACACTCCTATGTGCAAACACATCCTTTGGCTTTATATTTTAAAATTTCTCTAGCATATTTTTTATTAAATTGAAATACTATCTAGTCAATCCTGCAGAAATGGTGAATTATTGTAAAGGGCAGATTTATGAGCGGAGTTCATGTTCGGGGTGAGCACTGCTGACAGGGGAACAGATGAGCTCTCATCAGGCGCTCATCGCCCCCCCCTTACAGACATCCCCCAACCAACACACACACACACGCAACACACGCTTCCTTCTCGCCCATCTCCCCTGTGATCAATTAAGATCTGTACAGATAGGCAAACATAAGCGATCTGGTAGAATCCTAGTTGTACCACAAACGTGGTGCAAAATGACCAGGGTAGAAGAATGTGTGTGTGTTAGTGTGTGTGTGTGTGTGTAGTGGGTGTGAATTTAGGGGGTGGTGTTGCCAGAAACAAGAGAAGAGGGAGGCACAAGCAAAGTGTGAAAGAAGAGCATGAGAGAGAGAGAGAGAGAGAGAGAGAGAGAGAGAGAGATTTGACAATTGCTTGGCTCTAATGAATTTTTTTGCAAATTGTAATCAAGCCCGGCCGTCTCGGATGGCTGATAAATGAGACCCGAGGGGATTGGCCAGGACCTCAGCTTTTCACTCTAGCATGTCCCTCCTGTACTAAATTAACAGCAACTTGTCTGAGCTTCAAATTAACTCCCAATGATTAATACTGATGGAGGGCGAGCCTTGAGACTAGCGTGTCCTAATAGAGGCTGGCTTGAGAATGCTGCTGGAAATGAATGCAGTTACCCCCCACACGCACAAGCAAACGCACACGCGCGCACATACACGCGCAAGCACCACACGGCTTCCCTTTTACACACGTGAATGCCACATATGCACAAAATGCATCTGCACAACTGTCCTGTATGCAGTCATTTGTGAAATGTTATCTCATTGCTTCGCAAAACAAACGCTTAAATAATATAGTTGCATTAATTGTAGTTGCAACATCAAAGCACATAGAAAGCGCTTTCATTTTCAATTTATGCTTCGATATTTTTTAAAAACCCACCATAAAATCACATAACTTTTTCATGTAGACAAGAACATTATGTCTGTATCAGTTTTAAAAAATGTACATTATTGTTAAATTATTTTTTGATCATGTGAGAAACACCATGATGACACACATGATCTCAAACTAATCTGTCACCATATGAAATATTTTCTTACTTCATTTAAAATAAATTGCTTTAAAAATATATGATTTTAGACAATGGAGCAATAAAAATTTCACAATGAGATTCACAATGGTATATACTGCGGCCTCTTTCCCTTGCAGTTGAAAGTAATCAATTCCAATTGCATTTACTTAGGCCTTTAATATATACATTCCAGCCCATTCATATTTGCAATGCTCCGTGGCAACTGAAATTTGCATTCAAGGAGACAGGGCTAAAGTCGAACTGAATTCAGTTTCTGCACATATACAGACGACTGAACAAATCAGTTCTCATTGATCACATAGCGCCAATATAATATATGTTTGCAATGAGGAAGTGCCCGTGTGGGCTGTCAGTTATGACCTGGAAACCGTAACCAGGCCAGAGACGGTCATTCAGCGGCTGAATGTAAAGAGGAACGTTAGCACATTTGACTTATTTATTGACATTGATGAAATTGGCCTGATAAACAGGCCTGAGTCATGTTGAATACAGTCCTCATTTCTTTGTCGGGCATTGTAAACATGCTGTGTCACTGACTATTTTGAGGCCATTTTTGTATCGATGTGCCCTAAACCAGATAAATAGCCAAGGGTGAGAACTGTTAACTCAGTGTCAACATCTGGAAGTCATACTGCAAGTTAATCAAGCTTTTAATCAGTTGTATGTTTTACAGGTTATATCTGAATATTTTATTTCCCATTTCAAGGCTCTAAAGCAGTTTTTGCAATTTGAGATAATTGTTAATTGATAATTGTTGTATTGTCTTTAAAGTGGCATATTGTTCTCGAAGTTCTCAAATGAAAATAAATAACTATTAATAATGAGATTTTAATTATGATTATAATAAGCCATAAAAAGGAAATGCTAGAGGAATGGACATTTATTTTTCAGGTTAGCACATTTTTCCAGTTGTTCATTCAGCCCTTACAGTAAAAAAGTAAAATAAAATAAATTTAAAAAAAACTACTTCATATGCATACATTTCTATCCATGTTATGCTGTAAGCCCCATCAGTATTTAATAAAAGCAGGGAATGTTAGCATTGTGCTTGACCATCCAAACCTCCTCAAGACTAGCCACATTTTCATAGTAAGGGCCCGTTTATGCCATTAGAATAAATGGCACGAAAATGTTTTAGACCTTCATCTCTCACATGTTGCAAGTTATTTTCCTGAATTTATGCTAATTCTAACATGTATTAAAATGAGTACTTACTGCCCAAGTTACACAAATGACAATGTCAGTTTACCACCAGCTTGCTACAGACCACAGTTTTTGTACTTCGTACATTTTTCCTAACAACAGGAAAGGCCCATATCATAAGCCATTACCAAAATATTATTTAAACCTCCCAGATTTAATAAAATGTGCTGAGAACTGGAAATATACACCTTGTATACCACTTGATCATGATACCAGAAAAAAATGCAATATATATTTTTAAAGTTAACAGTAACTGCCAAATGGCTTTTCAAATATATTTTTTTTAGTTGCTACAAAGAACCAAAGATGTATTCCTAATCTTTATTGAAAAATGTAGAAGAAGAAAAAAACACTATTTTTTGGTTAATGATGGGGTACCTTTCATGTCATATAATATGCAGACATAATTGTGATCTTTGTTAAATTCCACGTATTAAATACATTTGAAATACACAATCTAAAATCATATGAGCAGACCATAAGCCTCCAGTTGATTTTGATTGGCATCTCTTACAATATTTGCATTCCTAAATGATAAACAGTAAATTCAATTTTCTGAGAATTGCTTAGTTTGATTTCTGTTCACCTTTTTGTTATCCAATTGTATAATGTTTAATTATAATAATGAGAATAAAGATGTGGGCATGCAATTTAGTATTTTAAAAATTAGTCAACTACTCTATCAAATAATAAAATAATAACCTCCCAAAAAACCAATATCAAAGACTAAAATGTCTCATGCATTTTACACATTTTATTCAAGTACTTATGATTCTTGCTACTGAATTAAATTTATAAAATTCCTGTAATTTTCAAATAATTCACAAGTGTGGAGGGACATCATTAAAATTTAAGTATGTGACCACAGTCTCATGAATCTAGTCCATTAAACATAAGGCACATACAGAATTATTAATATTTAATTCTTGCAAATATTATAAAATTTGTCCACAGTGATAACTCAAATTAATATTTTCCAAAAGGAGATGGCCACTGATGTGTGCTTTCTGACAGTCAAAAAGGAATATTCAGTCTAACATATATGAACAGTTTATGGCTCCATCAGCACACCATCCTTAAGCCAATGTCACTGCATGATTCAGACCTTTCAGTGTTATGCCTGTTAGCGTACTATGGCCTTAAAAATAAGGGCAAGCATAGCCAAGGAACAGCATGCAAATTTAACCCACATTATATCTTTCAGTTCCCAAGCCATCGCTACCTGTAGCCTTCCTGAATAACCGGGTTTCAGTGGCCTCCCTGTCGTAGGCACATCCAGGCACACGCGCTAGTTACTGGCACAGTGAGGTGCTCTTACAGCACGGAATCGAACCCAAGGCGTGTTGGGGTCCACTGTAGCTAAGCACCCAGCAGGCTAAGGCACAGACGGTCATCCCGTCGACCACGGAGGCAGGGCTTCGGTAGGAAGGATTTCCCAGACGTCTGTAGTCCACCCAAGCCCCTCCCCTTGCCCATGAATTGCAGTTTTTCAACGCAGTGACAGTGGTGGACGTGCGTGCCAGTCACCCCTCTCCCCAGCTGACAGAGGATGCTACAGGCCACTTCCAAATTTGGACACAAGCTTCAAGCCATAATGACTAGGTGACAACTGGCTCAAAAAAGAATAACACCGCTTCCTTTTTGTAGTGTCGGGTGAGCCCCTGCATCACATATAAAAATGAGCAGATTTTGTATCCAGCACTCACTCAAAGCACAGATCCATACCAATGAACAGCTGCTTCTGAAACCTGTATTATAACCTTTGTGATTCCTATTGAAGCTATGACACATACACACCACAGGAAGGACAATGCCATCTCTGCAGGGAGGCCTTGTGTCACACAGATACAGGCCTAGCTGTCAATCTCATTGGGGGACTCAGCCTTCAAAGGTTTAGGCTACAGTCTTCTGTGAATCACCACCCACGTGTTCATATGCCATAAATAATACATAAAGAAAACAAAATGGATCCATCAATTACAGATCCAGCTAGGGGTAGGGTCAAGGATCTTAAAATAAGCTGAATGCTGTGATAGTGTTTCCATATTGCTGTAGGCTCAAGTGTGTGAGTGTGTGTTTGAGGTCTGTGGAATGATTTCCATAATCCAACCTTTCGTCCGAGGTGAGAGCGCCCCCCCCCCAATGGAATGTGAATGGCTGTGACATCATCAAACCTTCTTCATTGAGAAACACAATTGGCTGGACAGTTGTGAGAAGGAAGAGGCAGTTGTGAAAACTAGAAACTGTCTGATGTGCAGAAAGAGGATGGCTATTTCAGAAAGTGGGTTGAATGGAGCGTTCATAATACCTTCATAAGAGCGACATAACAGAGAAGAGCACTCTCTGAAGCCTACATAGCACCACAACCTGTGTGCAGCATTTACTTTCCTCTGTACATGACATCCTGTGTATTATTTTACCAGTGCCATGACACTGTCATTAAAAGTTTTGCAATCTTAGGTCAGCTTTTATAAGCGGCGCAAAAGCTTTGCACATACTGATGACAAGGCCATTGGAGCATAGTCAGGATGCAGTGCTAATGAAGGTGTAATGGAGATGCACTTTATGCAAAGCATAACCATCTAGCTTACTTGGCTCGTGGCCCTCAATCAGAGAAATGTACACAGCTGAATATGCATTTCCACAGCTGGGGCTAAAGTTAGATTTGGCTTAGCGATCTTTCTCAAGGGTACAGAGACAGCGTGACATCTGTAAACCGAGGCACAGCGAGGGTGATAGGGCTGCCAGCCATCTTTAAATTTATGGGCTATCCATAAAAATATGACATTTAATTTCAGTCCATAAATCTGCGAATCAAAAAGGCTTTCTCTAAATTTGGATGGAAATAAAGACATGCATAACTGTGTATATTCACTTGCAGAGTGTGCTAACGTGATAATATATCGACCGGCAGTCCAATTTCCAGGTTAAGTTCCCAGACTGTTCCTCTATAACATGGGAATGAATGATGGACAGTAAGCTACATTATGCTGTCACTGGTTCATGGTGGAAGTTTCTAAAGTTGACATCACAGACTAACTTCAGTCAGAAAAGAGAGTGCAGAAAAAATCTAATTATCATCAATATTCCTGATATAGAGGTTTAAGAGCTTGGTTGTGTTTAGGTAGCTGACATGACCCAAGTAGCTAACAGGGAGCACATATTTTTGCTGTTATATTTATTTTTATTAATATCCATAAAGCATTTAATTCATTTGTCAATAATGAAAACATTGTCAAGTCAGCAGACTTCATAGATGCATACAAAATGCATTCAGATATCAAATGCAATATACTGATTATTATTTTATGTATATGACATTTGTTATATTTGAAATTTGACCTCTCGGAATTATAGCATTTTATTTAAGTAAATAATTTAGTAAAATTAAGATTAAACCAAGGGCCTACAGGTATACAAAAATATCAGAAAGTCTTAGGTGCAATCCCATTATAGTACCTTCACAATTTTCTGTGTTCTGAACTAGACTCAAGTAATACCAATATCATGTAAGGAATTATTATTAGTTTGCATAAATCTTATAAGCACTATATATGTATTAGGCATGCAATGCACTGCAGACGGCTTATTTGGCATGATAGATAAATAGGACAATTGGATGATGTTTTTTTGTTCGTTTGATGGCTGCAGGGTGGTGGAGATATCGATTTATAATGCTATTCTATATTATTTCTTTATCTGGCATGTATCCATGATCCATTCTGACTTACAGAGCCACCAAGGCAACATAAATTAAATATATCTCACACAGGAAACTAGAGCCGCCCGTAGCATGAATTTAGTGTCAGGTGAATAGGCTACCGACTAAAATATCAGCAGCGACTGTTTCAGAGTACAAACACGGTCGAGCGATTATCCGAGCAATACACCTTCATCACGCTGACATACACAAAGACGGTAATACTGATTCAGAAGAGCATCGTTAGCTCGTATCACACCGACCCGTTTATAATGTCAAACAGTTATTTGTGCGAGCTCTACTGCGCCACGCTGGAGTCATCCAGTGTTCAGGACGGCTGTTCTCGGGGTTCGGGGTGAGTGGGCACCGGGAGTTCGATTAAGCGCGGGTTCTGAGGGCGCCCCGTGAGCTGAGCGCTCTGGAGTTCGGCAAACAGAACCGTTGGGCCGAGTGCAGAATCTCTTTTGCCGGGTCCATTCCCCCCCTGTTCACCCCCCCCTCTCGTCCCGCTGAATTATTAGCGCACAGTGGTGTGCCAGTTCACGCCTCATTTGGGGACTGTTCTTGCATTCATAATGACTTTCATTTCTTTGAACACTTTGCCCCCGAAGCTCCTCTCTGACACTGCCAGCATTCATCCCAACCAAGCGGCCGGGGGGGGGGAGGGGGTACCTGGGTCTCCAAGCCCACTTCCTAAAAGGCAGGCTGATCAGCTCCGCGGGACACCCGACGCGGGAGGGTGAAGTGGGGACACGCAGACGAACGTGCGGATAGACGCGGGCGCTTCCTCGCCGGGAGCCTTTCGCGTCGTATCGCGCGCGCGGGCGCGCGGGCCGGACCCGCGGACCTCCAGGGTTCCGAGACCGCGGCGGAGCGGCACGTGCCTCGAGGCGTGGACGATAACGCTTTCGAGCATCATCACACAAACACACGCGCGTCCTCCGGGCCATTTCCGCCAGCATTAAAGCGCTTACCAATAAGCCGTTTAACGACAGGATGAGGGCGTGCGGTGGGCGTTTCGTCCCTATCCATTCCCAACAAAACAAACAAACACTTCTTTTACTATAGCTCCCTAATCTCGAATAGCCATACGTTAGCGAACGGAGAGAGGCACATCACAAACCCTTCCAAGGGCGGAGCTATCAGGCTGTCAATCTTTGACTTTTAAGACCCAATAAAAAGCATATTTTCCTTTTGTTTGGGTCTTAAATAAGCATATCTTAAAAAATTACTGTTTAAAGCCAAGAAGGCCAGTGGCCTGCTCACTATCACATCCTATCCTGACTATGATTGAAGCAAAAACAAAAAATAATACAGACCTTTCTCAGAGACCAGAGACTGCATCACACTCTAAAGACTCCCAAAGATTTACTGCAAACAAACAGCCCTGACCTATAGTCTTAGTCACGTTACCATGGCGATGCACCAGACACATTTAAACAGACATGTCAGCATACTAGGTGGATGTGGAACCTGGATGGCTGTCAAACAAACAAAAGTAAAACTGTCACATTATACAGAAAGACCCTATCAACTGTGTTTTTAATCCCCCCTAATATGCCAGCTGGTCTACCCCATCCTCTCCCCCCCCCCCCTTCTCCAATTAAGAATGCTGGAGGATATCCCAGTGTACGTGCCAAGCAAACTCCAACTAAAAAATTATTATTCATGGTTTTCAAATTTTATCTTCCAAAATCACCGGTCTGGTACGTATATACCCACTTCAGCACCGTAAACCAAAAGAACATTTATTAATTATTTTCACTCAGTTGAGCATGTTCCCAATTTATCCTCTAAACAATATTTTTGTATTTCTTTTATATAATCACCAGTGTTTATTTTATATATCACCAGTGTTTGAGTGTTTACCAAACCTTAGTCTGTTTGGACTCCATCATCTTCTTCAGTTGTTGACACTTGCTGCTGCTTGCAGTGAACAGCTGGCAGACATAATGCACTTCGCAAACCACCACCCGGCTGCCAATGATGCAGTGGGAACCAGGGCAACTCCTGAGCTGCAGCTGTCAATCACCGGAAGGAAACAAAACAGTCGATTAAAAAGAGACATACACGCATATACAACAAAAGTAGAGGCGAGTCAAAAATGAGAAGTTTAAGTTTCCTTGAGCAAAAAGTAAAACCCACAACAAAAATTATTTTGAGTGTGTATAGTACATAGATTTAAAAAATCAGAGTTGGTAATGACAAAATGGATTTGATTCCATAAGGAACAACCCAGTAGTCAAACAAGGGTTATTTGCAAACATGACACAGAACCCCAACCCCCATGACCCAGTACACCCCCTTTCCACACACACACCTACCCAACCACCCACACACACTCTCCCTCTCCCTTTGCCTTTTCCTTTCCCCCATCACTGCAGGCTGCTCAGTCTCTACCCTCGCCCTGCACGCTTCCCCTTCTAATCTTTGTAATTCCATCTACTTCATTCAGTTCCCATGGTCCATTGTCCCCGTTGTGCAGTGTGCTTTGTGAGTCTCAGCCCGGTCCCACTCCTCCCCCCCCCCCCAAAATGTGTAGCCTCCAGCCTCCTTTTCCTGCTCCACACAGGATGAAGAGGGATTAGCGGGGCATTATCCCATTAAAGCCACTTGCAGCCGCAGTCCTAACGCCTTCATCTGCGCTGTGGGCTACTCCCCACGTCCCGCTCTTTCAGAGGGCCAAACAAAACAAAAGGGGCCGATCCTTCCTGACAGATTTCCCCTCTGCAGCCCGGACCTCGGCACTGCTCACGCTGCCTTTGAGATAGAGCTCTAAAAACAAGCTGACTGGAAGTGTTCATGCGCTACAGTGGAAATTTTATGCAAGCTACTTCTGATATAACTCAGCAAGGTCTCAAATGCTTCACACGCCATGGACAGATAGTTACTTTGGATGCAAAAAATAAAAATAAAACAAAAGGTAACAGGTGCCATCTGGCACCCAATGTTGCCACGATACCTTCCCCATGCATACATTTAACGTGTCTTATCTCACATTAAATGTAGCAACTGACAAAGATAAACAAGGAACATCTGATGAAATCTGACCCCTTTCCCCACATCTGCATCAGACAATGTTTTGAGCTGTCAGTATTTATTTATTTATTTTTGGTCTAACCTGGTTGGCCTTAATGCTGGCACTTCCTGCTCCCTGAAGCTCAGAGGTCCCTCAGGTCCAGCTCCATGGGTCCAGCATCATGCATCCTCTGTTTTTGCAGGGGCCCTTTAAAACCCCCACGCAAAATGGGAGACTGGGCATTAAATAAAGTGTACAGGAAGCATCAAAATCCCCTCCAAAATGACATACACATATACAAAACATAAAGTGCACAGTCACACTATGACAGGAACAGTCAACAATTGCATGCCTCACCTAATAGTGCCTGTTAAAAAAATTTCACATTTTTGCAAAAACTAAGCACAGCAACACAGACACACACTTCCATACAGTACGCACACACAGTTAATTTGTACTTTTCAAAAAAGCAAAAATTATTTTACAACTTCAAATAACAATATGCAGCAGTATATTAGGAAGCATTATTTTCTTTATTGAAAGGAGACACATTACAGTATAAGACTCTATTAGGTTTCAGTTTTGAACACAGTATTATTATACTGCTGACACAAACTCAATATAATAACAGCAATAATTATAACAATGATAATAACTGTAATAATGATAATAAAAATACAGATGTACTTAATAATAATAATAACAATAATAATAACTGAACAATACAAAACACAAAAGAAATTCCTCATCATTTAGATACAAAACAAACATAAATTATGCATCGTCAATCTTCAGCTTCGGACGTACATCATGGATATTGACAAAAAATGAGGTAATAAAAAGATCAAAACAAAAAAAAAATGATAAAGATAATGATGATGTTTATTACTTCTTTACATCTATGTACAAGTGGTGAAAGTGGTGCGTGGGGCTTGTGAGGGATCTGGGTGCTAGAGTCACGGGTGTAAACAAACCACCGGAAAGGAGCCTGTTCTGTACTCCTCCCCTGCTCACCCCATGCAGAAATTTATATTTACCGGGCAATGGCTGGAAAAGCACAGATTCTCTAGTTACCAGATGGTCAGCTCCTGCATTCCTTCCATCCTCCTCCCTTCCTAACTATGGGGAAGTTCCTGCTGACTTTCTCGTGCTACATTACAGCTTATGAATAAGTGGCACGCCCAACATCCATTGCCGCAGTGCTCTCCCTTGTCACGGCCTGTTCATGAGCATTAGCAGGATGCATAAAATTGGAACGTTCCTGCTCCAGCAGTAGGGAGACAGGACTATGACGGTCGAGAATACAGAGCGGGGCATCTGGTAGGTCTATAGGGTCTGTGATGGAATCCAAGGCGACAGACAAAAGAAGAAGAAGAAACAAGACTGAAAACATTAGACAAGCCATGGACCATTTGTCAGAACAGGAAACAAGATGACATCACACAGACACAAAAAAAACAAAAAAAAAACAACTGGGGGAAAGGGCAGAGTCCACATGTGATGTCAGAGCTCTGGCCTCCAACTGGTGAGCTTCTATGCTGAAACTGCAGTAGAGGGGCTTAACCTCGAGGTTGAAGTGAAATGCTTTACATTTTTAAAAAAGTACATTAGGAAATGAAAATGGTGGCCATTCACTGAAGTTTCTTCTGAGCACACAACTGAAACAGGGGTAAGCAAACGGCGAGAAGAGAAATGAAGCAGAGATCAGTCAGTCTCTGACATGGACGTCAGACTCCAGTCTCGAAAATGGTAGCGAGGCTGGGATAGTAGTAGCTTGCTCATGTACGGCATTATGACAGCAGCCATTGCACAGCTTAACTTAGCAAACCTGCCACCACAACAGCCGCTGTCTTCGAAAGAGCATGATGTGGTAGCCCGCTAACTAGTGAAAGGTAACAAGCTTGTTTACTAGCTAGCATGCGAAAGTGAATTGCTAGCTACGTAACATTTGCTTGCCATTTTGTCTGCATGGCATTTTTTACATGACAGTTACAATGCAATTCCTGAGCGTCTCTTCAACACAATATTATCATTGTGAAAAATACTTCAGAAATGCTGCATAACACAAAGCTAGGCACATCGTGGACCACATCCTTTAAGTCCCATAAAACATTGTTTCTGTATAATCTATGTTATAGTCAATGGCCACAAAGGGAAACTATCAGACATAGATGCCACAAAAGCCTGCGTGAAATCAGTACAGGATCCCCAACATGCAGTGAATTCTGGGAGGCTGCTTCAACATTACCTCAGTGGAAAAGGTATTTTCCAATTGGATGTGTGATATATCTGCACAACATGAAACCCAGTATGTCGTTAGCATTGAGGTTACCTGCTAGGACAGAAAGTCCTGGGGAACCAACTGTCGCTACGACAACCTGTAAAACCAGCAGGTTTCAAGCAATAATTTTACATTTTTGTTTATTTCATATTAATAAATTTCTCATGGTGTCCAAAGAGAGACGGAATATAGTTATCTGAAAAATTAACCAAAAAGGACAATAAACTACATCTTCCGGCAAACAGACAGAAATTCCCAACTCAGGCAGCAGCCGGAGTTCTCCCAAATGCCTAAATGTCTTCATTGATTTTCTTCCAACAAGTTCACATTTCTTTACCTCACAGTAACTGGAAAAAATGAGCATGAATACACACATTCACAATTGTGTGTCTGTGTGTCACACTTGCGTGTGTCTCACACACACAGATATACGAATAAACATAGAAACCATGGCAACAATCATGACTTCACATAGAAACATAAATGGACATCATTGCCGGTTTTCAAAGTGAGCCAGCCCCCCAAAAATAATTAATGTTGAAAAACTCTAGTATGACAGTATGATGCACTGATCGGGCTATCAAGTGCTGCAGTAATGCTTTGACGTTATTACAAACTCCAATGGCCTTTAATGTCACTGAGCACAGAATCAGCTGTGGTACCAGCGTTTTTTTTTTTTTTTTTTTTTTACAATGCAGGGTATCATTTCACCCCCCCATTCCGAGCCCAAGGTCTGATGCGAAAGAGAGGGGCTGTTATCCTGAGAGGGAACGCTGGTGTGAGCAGGGGGCCAGAGTCAGACGCTACGCTCCCGAGCGCATCACACAGTGCGCAGCGCACAGAAGCAGGCAAGGCCATGCACCAGGGCGAGCAGAGGGCAACACGGCCAGCGCCCGTCACGCCCCCCCACCACCCCCCTCTGAGGAGGATGTGCAGAAAGAACAGGATGTGGAGGGAGTGAAACTGGCAGGGGGAGGGGCTGAGGGCTGGGGAACGGATGGGGGAGGGGCTGAGGGCTGGGGAACGGATGGGGGAGGGGCTGAGGGCTGGGCCACAAACCCGTAATTGTGACAAACTCCGACCTGCAATTTCCAAACAGTTTTTTTTTCATCATTATTCATCATTTTTACTCTCCCAAAAAAGAATTACAATCTTTTTAAAGTCTCCACACAAAATAAAGTTGAAGATTTAGCACATTTTTCTGTGTTTCGTTTCAGGGTGTGTGTTTGTTTTTTATATAAATTACACCACTATCAAATTTTTACAAAAGGAAGAAAAAACAAACAAAAACCTCCCAACAGACATATTTACAGACTGGGATTCCAGAACCAGAGAAGCCCTTCTTTTCAATAGGTGAACGTGACAGATTCAGGAGTCAGAAACTAAGACTGGGCAAAGTATTTTAGGAGTCAAGATATCCCCACAAAGATCACAAGAGGTGCTTCTGAAATGCATTCTGTCGGAGAACAGGACGGCGAAACTATTGCTACTGTAAATCTCTGGACACAACCAGTTTCCCTTTAATTAAAACAAGCCTGACCGAACAGGACATTCGTGCATATGTTTGCAGAGCTTTGCCAATAAGCAATTATATCAAATTCTCTGAGCCTGAGTTTTGGTTCGTCCATTTTAAAGGATTTAAAAAAAACTACTTCCAAGCACAAGTGTCTACAGTCCCGAAACCCTCTAAAGGTATTTCAGTCAGTAAGAAGAGTTTAAGGCTTTGGGACTGCATTTGTGTATAAATTTATCTTCTCTGTGAAAACAACACTTCATCAGTTTTGGATATGATAGCACTCCAAATGAAAGAAATAAATCAGCATCTATGACAAAATTAAGCCATGTTAAGAGAGAAATTTTTCACTGTCTCTCGCTGAAGTCTTCCTCTACTCTTCATCATAGAAACGATATGATCAGTGAAGGAACAGTGTCTTTCTGGAGCAGTGGCTGACACATAAATAGTAGAATATACACTTTAAAGGGGTTTTTAAAAAAACAAAAACTCAAAAAGCACAGCTGTAATAGTTTATATATTATACTCACTACTATTACCACCATCACCACCACATTATAATATTCTGAACATGCTCTTTCAGCATTTGTGCATGACTGTGCAAGGGGAGAACTCCGTGGGTCTGTGGTCAGGTGGAACACAACGCTAGTGATGAACTGAATTTGACAGATTCCGGTCCCTGAACCCATAAATAATTTAAAATTTTAAGAGTTGCGTTATTTTCTTTTTTTTTTTTTTTTTACATGGCACGGTATGGAACCTGAACTTCATCCATTGGTCCAGTAAAGGGTGAAAGATTGAATTCCCAACACAATGAACAATCTTGTTTTCATCACAAAAGAAAGTGTCTGTCATGCATTCACACTTTTTTTCTTTCTTTTTTTTTTTTTTTTAACAAAGAAATGCCTAATATTTCTCTTTTTTTCCCTAAAGGGTTTTACATCAAGATACTTTTTACATGCCTTTAAAAAAGAGCTTCAAACAGCACAAAGGAGAAAAAAAAAACATGATAAGTTAATGGATGCAAATACAGGGACTGAGTGGAGAAAACGGACTGATAACTGATGATAAACAGAATGCACGGGGGGGGGGGGGGAGGAAAGGAAGGAAACAGGAGCCAGAGGGAGACGGTGAGTAAACGAGGGAGAGAACGAGGGAGAAGACGTGTGGACACAGAACTCGGTCCGGGAATGGTCCGGTGCGGGTCTTCCCAGGACGCCTCTCTTAAAACAGCACCTCAGCTCTACTTGCTACTTGTGACACTATTCACACGACCAAAAATACCCCCCAACCCCCTACTGACCCCCTACTGACCCCCCCGAGCCCCGCCCCGTGCTCCTGCGGGTGCGGTGCTGATTCAGGCGTAAACACAGGTGGGTGCACTGTGAAAGTAAGAGGGGGGGGGGGGAGGGCGGGGCAACTCGCAGTTTGAATCGGGGCCCCCGATTCGATGGCACGCCGTCCGTCGCAGACATTCCTGCAGACGGACGCCCGACCTCCCCGCCCCGGCGACTCCGCCCCCAGCGACCCCGCCCCCAGCCGAACCGGCCACGCCCCCCCAGGGCGGTCCTCTCCTCCCGCGATCACGCTGGACCCAGCGCCGGGCGTTTCGCGAGGGCGGGGCCGATCCCCCTTCGACGTCCCGCGATCGCGACCCTGAGACCCTGCGGGTAAGATTCCGGATTCTTCCGGCCACACCCCGCCCGGCCACACCCCGCCCCGCCCCGCCAGGACCAAGACGGAATGAAGAACAAAGCTACGACCTAAACAAGAATGCCAGTCATTTTATAAGGGGGGGTGGCGAGGGTAGGAGAAGTCAAAGTGGCTTTTCGAGAGGTGGGGGGGGGTCCTCAAAGGGACCACTTATGTAGTGGTTCCAAAATCTCCATGTAACGCTCTTCTTTTTTTATTGCCCCTCTAAAATAGTGTTGCTTACTTGTGTTCGTTCTGTGATAAATATTCAGAAGTTTCCAGAACCTCTCCGGGGTGACTGACTAGTGGAGGAAGAGCGAGGAGTCTGGGTGCTGCAGCGCCGGAGGCCGCCGCCAGGGGGCAGCACCGCCTGACAGAGGGGACAGGGAAGGGGCGTGCGGCGGGGGGGAGGCGTGTCAGATGATGGTGGGCATCCTGCCCACGCTGCTGCCCGTGCTGCTGCAGCTGTTGTTGCGGTTGTTGTTCTTGCGGGCCAGGTTGGGCGTGGCCATGAGCGCGAAGCGCTCGTCCGGGCAGCCGTACTGCAGCAGCACGTCCACGCAGTCCTGGCTGCTGGCCTGCCGCGCGTACGCCAGCGCCGTGTTGCCGTGGGCGTCCCGGGCCATCAGGTCCACACCGTACTGTGGACAGACACACAGACAGGCACTTCTACATTACCATTACATATAACAGACATACATTCAGCCATATTTACGTTCATACACATTATCATAATTCTGAGTCCAGCAGGACAGCTACAGAAAACACAGACACTATATTATTATCTATGTGGTTAAGTCAGGGTGGTTAGTTGGTGGCAGTGTACTATAATGGTTAAGGGACTTGCCTTCTACCCTAAAGGTTAGATTCTGAGGTAGGACCACTGCTGTTGTACCCTGGAGCAAGGTGCCTAGCCTGAATGGCTCCAGTAATATCCAGCTGCATGTATGAATGGAAGCCGTATAAAAAGCCAGCAGCCTGTACGGCACGCCTCACCCAGATGAGGAGCTGCGTGAGGACCACGTTGCCCTTGCGGCAGGCCAGGTGGAGCGCGGTTCTGCCGTCGCCCTCGCCGCACGTCTCGTTGACCTGGTCGCGGGAGCCGTGGGCGAGCAGCAGGACCACGGCGCGCAGGTCCTCTTCCGCCGTCGCCCGGAGCAACTGCTGCCCCAGCGCCATCTCCGAGCAGGACAGCCCCGGCAAGAAGAGCTTCTGCTCGTACTTCGCCCGGATCCAGCGCTCCCGCTCCTCCCTGCACACGGGGAAGGGGGGGAGGGGGAGGGGAGAGAGAGAGAGCCACAGACAGGTCAGGTATAGAATGCAGATACATAAATCGCCTATGAAAAGGGCTAAATCGGCTCTGTTGATTATTCCCAGCGTTATTTAAAAAGAGGGGACACGGCATGGTCAATAAATAAATGACACCCCATATTTGAGGCCTATTATTCCTAATGGTAGTGGTTCCCAAAAAGGGGGGCCCAGAGACAGGAGGGGGGTGTGGTGAGGGAACACTTAAAAATGTGCTATTAGCAAAGGGGTGCCCGACAGAAAAAAGTCTGGGAACTACAGCTTTAAGGGTCCGTGTTTTCACAGTGCCTGTGTTTCACAGACCCTGCATTTTCACAGAGCCTGTGTTTTCACAGTGCCTGTGTTTCACAGACCCTGCATTTTCACAGAGCCTGTGTTTTCACAGAGCCTGCATTTTCACAGAGCCTGTGTTTTCACAGAGCCTGAGTTTCACAGAGCCTGTGTTTTCACAGAGCCTGTGTTTTCACAGAGCCTGAGTTTCACAGAGCCTGAGTTTCACAGAGCCTGTGTTTCACAGAGCCCCTGTTTTCACAGAGCCTGAGTTTCACAGAGCCTGAGTTTCACAGAGCCTGTGTTTCACAGAGCCCCTGTTTTCACAGAGCCTGTGTTTCACAGACCCTGCATTTTCACAGAGCCTGCGTTTTCACAGAGCCTGAGTTTCACAGAGCCTGAGTTTCACAGAGCCTGTGTTTCACAGAGCCCCTGTTTTCACAGAGCCTGTGTTTCACAGACCCTGCATTTTCACAGAGCCTGCGTTTTCACAGAGCCTGAGTTTCACAGAGCCTGAGTTTCACAGAGCCGGTGTTTTCACAGAGCACGTGCTAAGCAGGTGTCAGTGGAGCTCATTTCCACTTAGCAATGTGATAGCGCTAATCTCCCCCTAATCCCCACAATGTCAACAGACCCTTTCACTCCCGGCAGGATTAGATCTGCCTCACTTCCTGTTACAAGTGGAATGAGCCTCAACTGGGAGGGGAAGGACGTATTGAGCTGTCTCAACAACTGCATCAAACAGAACAAACAACAAAAGAAAAAATAAATAAATAAATAAATAAAAACAATCAGCCATCTTTGTTCTCCCCCGGGTCCAAAGCGCACCCCACACACAAATGTCCAACTGTACGTCTGTTTCAAAACATCCAAATATCGCTCTTCTCAGGCTATCAGGACCATCATCTCTTACTGCAGATCGGGTGATAAACAATGTTTCTCTTTTTCGCAATTAATCAGAATCACATCCTTTAGACTTTTGTGTATTTATGGGTGTGATGTTGTGATGAATTAAAAAAATAAACGAATAAACTGCTGTCTAGTCCTGAATGAGAAGCCCCTGAGGTTTCCCTGAAGTTCCCAAAGCAGCGAGCGTGGGATGATACCGCCAACAGCCAACCCCCGTCCGCCAACCCCCGTCCGCGAGGCGACAGGCCCGCTCAGGCCGAAGGGGGTTGGCTGTTGGCGGTATCATTGGCGGTTCACCCCCGACCCGGGCCGCTGGCGGGGGCCATTACAAATTGGCTGTATGTGGTCTTCAAAGCCGGCTTTGGGGAGGAGATAGCGTTTATCAGAGCGGCCGACACATAAAAACAGGCGATCGATGGCCCGGGGGGGTCGATGGGGGGGGGGGGTGACATTCTTCTTAATCAAAGCAGCAGCCCGGGCCGGCCGTCTGAGGCCCTCACAGCACAAAGATTTCCTGTCCCTGCACACCGCTGGGCTTCACACACCTCCTGCACACAGACACGCACACAAACACACGAATACACACACACACACACACACAAATACACACACACAAACACACGAATACACACACACACACACACACATATACACACACACACACACACACACACACATTCACAGACACACACACATTCACACACACACACACACATACACATACCACACACACACGCCACACACACACACACACACACACACACACACACACACACACACATTCACACACACACACACATTCACAGACACACACGCATTCACACACACACACACACACGCACACGCACACAAACACATAAATACACACACACAAACACACACACACACATTCACAGACACACACGCACATACACACACACATTCTCACACACACACACACACTCGAATACACACACACACACACACACACACACACACAGGCACGCGTGCACGCACACACAGGCACACACTTGCACAGACGCACTCACACACACACAGTTCAGGTCACCAAGTCTCAAAATCACCCATAAAACACCATCTCCATGCCAACAGGCTCTGGAAGGGCATCCTTAAGAACACAACCCTCACACATCATAACGGATCATCCATGCTTTGCAGCCGTTTAGCCGCTAGTGGTCCAGGGGCTCTTGTTAAGATCGATGACATAATACAGCCCACCAAATACCAGGACATTTTAGCCAAAAACCTGGTTGCCTCTGCCATGAGGCTGAGAGTAGGCTATAGGTGGACCGAAACAAAATCAATGTTTTGCTATGGCTGGCACTAAGGAGGGCAGTCCATACATACAGACCTACGGATATCAAGGATCTTGACAGCTTCTGCATGGAGGAATCCATCAAGATCCACCAAATGTGTTCCCAGCCTTATCAAACATAGTAAAAGGCTCAGCGCAATTATCCTTGCCAGAGGAGGGTTTACCAAGTATCAATCACAGGGGTGCCAATAACTGTGAAACATATTTTCTTGGAAGTACATTTATAATTAGAAAAATGTGTTGTTTTGGTTGATTCCAATAATCAGTAATTAATGAAGTACAATATTTACCACACACGGAAAAAGTGAAAATATATGTAAACAAGGGAGCTAATAATTCAGTAGCCGACTGTACATTTGTGAGTGTATTCATGAGTGTGCGTGTACGCGTGCTGTTCTGTGTGACTGGGGGGGGGGGGGGGGGGGGGCAGGCATATTACTAGGCTAGCAGCGCGGAATGTTCCGGGGTCTTCCTGCCTGTCCCGGTGAGGGCGGAGGGGCACGGGCCAGGGCTCGGGGACAATGTGCTGTTGTTGAGGGGGGGGTCGGGGGGGGCATGTGTGAATAGGGCAAGGAGGAGGGGGGCGGCTGCTGTGGCACTGCAAAGCAGGGGGTGCATCTCTTTCTGTTCTGGAGGAAACACTCAGCACTTCACTGCCCTCTGCCACGCATGCCTTCCCATCAGGCCCCGTTGCTAGGACCAGGTCCTGCAGGCAAGGACACGGACTGCGCTGGGCCAGAGACACACACACACACACACACACACACACACATACACACACAAACACACACGCACACTGACAGATACACACACAAACGCAGTCACACACAAACACACACACGCACACTGATAGATACACACAAACACGCACACACACACTCTCTCTCACACACACAAACACACACACGCACACTGATAGATACGCACACACACACTCTCTCTCACACACACACACACACGCACACGTACACGTACACTGACACAGATACACTCTCCTGCACACAGACACAGGCTATGGGGACAAACCAAACCACAGATATCGGCAAGGCCAATTATTACTGCATGCTGTAAATCTGCAGTCTCCACAGCAAGATCAATTAGCTGGCTTTGACAGCGAGTGAGGAAGAAGGGAGATGGACAAAGAGAGACGCGTACAGACACAGTGATACGCTAAGATGAGAAAGAGAGAGGCAGAGAATTCTGCAATAGGAAATAGGATCATAAATATAATATGATTGTGAACACAAGCGATCAATAACACCACAATGCTGAATGAGTATTCCAGAAATCACCGTGCACTAGACAGGTGGCAGAGCTATGCTACAGTGTCTATGCTGTAGCATATTATCTGGTTTGCTTATCTTTTCTACCTGGTGCTTATTGTTGAAGAGTAAAATAGCCAGTGCAATAAGTAAGCTACGACAACACGAGAGTGTACAGATGACCCTCAGATCCAGGTGAGCTGATATGAGAGGAGCTTCGCATAGACACGGGTCTGCAGAGCTGCACGGATTAACAGGCCTGGACAAAGACCTCCTGCCACCGTGTCCAAGTGTGGTGAGAGAGGATGTGGTGAGAAAATGCACACTTCAGTTACTTTAAAGATTTTGAGGCGCAGACCTAATTACGAGCGTAATAAGACTGGAGTAATCGTAATTCTAAAAATCCAGAGGCATGAAATTGTGGAAATTATTAATTTCTTTTTTTTTTTTTTTTCTACAGAAGAGAGAGAGGGGAAATAACTCTGTCTTCCTGCGTGCCCCTGGCCCGTGAGAGAGCAGACCCAGCGCTGCAGCCCCCCCCCGAATGCAGACTACTTCCTGCGGGACAAAGCAAGCAGCGGGCGGCTCTGCCAGCACAATGGGAGTCGGCGTGGCGACGGGGCACCATGGCGACGGCAGCAAGCTGTGCAAAGGAGGAAATGATCTGCGAGGTTCTTGTACCTGCGCCACTGAACCTGGGCCTCCAGGGTTACCCAGACCTGGTTCTGATCCGGGTCCAGACCCGCTGGAGCAGGTCCGCCCCCTTTACAATTTCACTGGGCCACTCCCACTTTAGCCACGCCCCTCAAATGAAGGAGTGCTCATTGTGTCCAGGTCCCCCGGGCGACGGGCCAGTTATACCCATATGAGAGATTAAATCTCACGACGGCCACAGTAAATAAGGACACATTTTCAAATCCATATCTATCATCACTGTGAGACTAACTGTTATGAGTGTAATGCGACCAGCAGGACTGCAGAATCATGCTGGCATGGATGAGTTACATATTCCGAGAGCAATGGGCTTGGCTTTTGAAGCAATATATTTCTGGATTGGAGTTCACCTAAAGCCTGTATTCTGTTAGTCACAGGCAGTAACATGCAGTCATCGTTGCTTTCCGTGGGTGTCACTCTCTCACTCCCCCACACCCACTCTCTCATTCCCCCACACCCAGCCCCTCCATGCTCTCACTCACCCACACACACACCAAAGGCCTCCACTCTCTCACTCCCCCACACCCACACCCAGCCCCTCCATGCTCTCACTCCCCCACACCCACACCCAGCCCCTCCATGCTCTCACTCACCCACACACACCTTGCTACTCCACTCTCTCACTCACCCACACCCACACCCAGCCCCTCCACTCTCTCACTCTCTCACTTCCTATCACGCAGTGTGTGGGCCTGTTGTGGCTGTGTACCGCGTCACACAGATAATTAAAGCCACAGGACCATCAGAGATGCACACTGACAGGTCTGAGGAGCGCACCACCTACAGCAAGCGCTTAAAATCTGACACAGGGGGCGGGGGCGGGGGGGCAAATTATAACAACAAGAGGCAGGTTTCCCAGCAAGCCGGTAATTAAACATTACAGATCGTCTCCGGCAGAATCAGGACTAACGAGCCCTGCTTGTGTAATGCCCTGACCGCGACCGCGCCTTTCATCTGGAGCGCTGTCACTGGGACCGCGGCTATGCTAACCGCTCGGTTAAATATAAAGGTGGCTGGCGGGCGCGGAGGGGAAGCTCGCCGCCCCCGTACCCCCCTGGGGTCCCCGTGGCTGCACCCCGCACCATCAGGGGGATGAACATCAACCGCGATTCAAGAAAAAAAAAAACTGTTCCTTGTAAATAAGAATAGTTTAGGAACCCAAACGATGGCGTGCGGAGTGACGGCTTCATTAGAGGCACTGCCGGGACCTGCAGGAGGAACTTAGCTTCACGGTGGGGGGGGGGGGGGCATCAGTGAGCTTTATCGCCGTTGGAAACGGCTGGGTGGAATGCACTTGTTTGGGTTCCCTGGGGACAATGAGGAGTCCCCCCCCCCCTGCTCCCGCCCCCCTGAAAAGAGCAGAGCTGTGATTTCCTGTGTGGCTGTGCAGGGCCGGGTCCTCTGTGTGCACGGGCGTTCTCCCTGGACGGCCGCATTGTGAGCGTGTTTGCACACAGGACCCACTTCCTGCCCCTTCTCTCCTTTCTCTCTCTCTTCCCCCTCTCCTCCTCCTGCCAGAAACACCCTGCTGGCTGTGTTTTTTTCCCTTCGGTTGTGACCCAGCACACTGCCAGCTGCTTTTCTCTCTCCGTGGGGGGGGGTAGAGGATACCACGCTTCAGGACACCAAAAAAATTACAATGGGGTACTGGAATCTTTTCCCTAAAGAAACTTTCTCCTTTCCCTCCGTACTTCTGGGGTTGGAGGGGATAGACGGGGGGTGGGGGTGGTGGGCAGATGTCTTGCAAGTTCAGTTCCCAAGTGGGACACCCTGGGGCCAGCACTTAAATCTAAACTGCTCCAACAGCCTCAATAAACTAATTGCCTAGCAATTAGCCATTACCCAAGGTAACTTAGACAGAACACTCTTTCTACTTTAGTTCTTTATTTTTATTTAGCACCTTACCAGAGGATATAACCGTGCCACATCTGGGAATTGAACCCGTAACAACTAGGCTGGGAGAATGAGGCATTGCAAATCCCAAAATCATGGGGTTTATGTAAAAACCCCATGAAAAGTCAGCACATGGCTCTCAGAGACTTGTTGTATTGAGTGTAAAGTCTCAGGATTGGTTAGAAAATGGGCTCCACCCATAGCAGGAGATGAATCCATCTCCCCTCATCACTATGGATACAAGAAAAACTATAAATGAAATAACTTTGGTTGGGTAACTTGCTCAGGTGGACAGTCGCAGTTTGCAACATGAGAACTGAACCTGTAAGCACCAGGAGACAGGATCTGCTCCTGAAACAAAATGACTTCCCAACCCCAACAGTGTGCGGCAGAAACATGTTAAGGTCACTATAAGTAAGGTTCCTACCTTCACAAGCACCAAAACATGCGCTATATGGAACCACTGATCCACCATCTTGAACCTTAAAAAATCATGAAGGTTCCTACATTATAAATATTGGGCTTCTTCTCTAAGTAACCCTCCAGAGAAAACCAAACAGGGCTGGGCAGTACTCAAGCACGACATGATGAAATGATATTATCGCTCTAGTAAGTACTTTAAGTGGAGTTTAAAATAGGTACTGTCTAGATGCCAGTACAAATAAAGAGAAAAGAAAAAACCTCCAGCCCAAAACAGCACCAGACACAGCACTTAAATCTCTGATTTAGGGTAGCATCAGTAATATCCTCTAAATGCATAGTGGAATGTATCTGTTCATTAAATGCTGCTGTTCTGTAAGTGTATAATAACAGTGTCCGTGTTACTGCTTACTATGATGCTGTTACTAGTGTTCCTGTACCACTTTCAATTACAGGACTTGTTTTTCTATTTTGGGACTCATTCGATGCTTTTAAAAATGTCCTCGTTATAATTACACAACGCATTATTTTTATGCGAAGCACTCTGAGGCAATTTCACTTTAAAATGGAGCAACACTGAGTAAATGTGATTTGATGTAAGCACATACAAAAAAATAATTGGCCATTAAGCCTCCTAATTGTGTGCGCTCCACAAACCTGACCAAGCCCACCCAGGACTGTCCTCTTTACAAGACCAACTGAACACACAATAAAAAAATAAAATCATTTTGATTCTCATCCTCAGATGGATTTGATTAATAAAGGGCAAAATGATAGTGCAGAGGTTAGGGAACTGGGTTTCAACTGAGAAAAATGCTGGTTCAATTTTCGTACCCTTGAGCACAAGCACCCTCACACACAGCCACACTCATACACACACACACACAGGCACACTCACACACAGCCACACTCATACACACACACTCACACACACAGGCACACTCACACACACAAATTAATATCTGCCACTCTTACAAATTTTTGACCTAAACATTTCCAGCAAGAATTTTTAACATTACTTTCATTAGCATTATTGTTCTGATTATTATACAGTTATGCATTTACCATTCTCTTCCTTTTTTATGACTGTAATAATCATAACAATAGCACCTCATTCTGCACTACGCGGTACTGTTCAACCGCGCTGGTTCCCGGGCAACCATAATTACTCAGCCGGGTTCAAAGAGAAATGGAGCCGCTCTCCGCGCCACTTCTGTTCCACCTTTCATCCCATCCTTTCTTTTCGGCTAATTATACCACTAATTTAGCTCGTTAGACACTTTCCTGACTCGCAGGTAATGGGGTCTGACAGGCTAAATCTGTCAAGCAGATAGCTCAGCATCGGCGGGCCACAGCCTCCCCCGGCCGGACGCAGAAACCCGACGCGCTCGCCCAACATTCACGCGCTGCGGGCACGAGAACAGGCTGGTGGCCGTCGACGGCGAGACAAAACGAGACGGAACGCGCTCTGTGCGTGGGATCTCTTTTGTTTAAAAGATTACTATTATTATTATTATAACTTTATTTTACAGAAGCTCCTCAAACATGCATGGCACCCTGGGTATTCTGGCCTCTTACCTGCAGTGTTCCACAGTCATTTACCCTGCAGTGTGGGTCAGCCAACTAGATTTAAACATGCATGTGTGTATATGTGTATTTACACACCGATTCAGGCACCCACCCACTACCCACAAACACACGCACAACCATGCACACACAACAAACCAGCAACTGTGCATACACACATACGCAAACATTTATACACAAAGGCAAAAATATATATATATGTAATATGCATAATATGTAGAAGTCAATGGTTATGACAGATACATAAGCATAAGATTTAGGAGGCATTATAAAGCTATGTTATGTGTTAACTGCTATAAAATAGGCACTGATATAAAAAAAATACACAGCTAGGGCACTGAAAATAGCCCTGACTCTTAAATACCCTGAGCCCTGATTATACAAGGAGTGTCAAAACACAACATATAATTTTGGTGGGGTGGGACTGTTTGGGTGTCCCAGAGGTTGCTAGGTTTTTTTTTTAGGTCCAGGACAATCCCCCCCCCCCCACCTCCCACCCTCCACCCATCCCAAAACCCCCAAGGGAGTCATTTCCCCACTCCTGCTCAGAATTCTGAATTTCATCCCTCCTTTTACAAAAGAAAAAAAATGTCGGAAATCAATTACACTTTCCAAGTTAGTCGTTAGCCGCCCTTGGATGGACACAGATAATTAAGCTCAGCGTTTTTTCCATTTCCACTCGGGCCCGGGACCGAGGCGCGCTCAAATTGCCCCTGTGAAAGGAAATGGCCCGCGCTGATCTCCAGCCCCGTCAGCCGCATCACAGCGCTCCGCCAACGCTCCGGCAACGCCATGCAAATGAGGGCCAAAGGCCGACCTCTCCGGGAGGGGTGGGGAGGGGTGGGGTGGGGTGAAGAAACAAAGAGGAGGCAGAGAGAGAGAGAGAAAGGGAAGGAGAGAGCGAAACAAGTCGCATTTGTCCTGTTTGAGCCACGGACACTCTATTAGATATGCTTTTCATGCCCCAAATGAAGCTGAGGAAAGAAAGAAGAAGAATACTGAAAATCCCTTTCCAAACGCAGAAATGGACACTACAGGTAAATACATAAACAATCTGGGTAACATTAACAATGAACTTCCACCAAATAACGCCTCATGATTGTGCTTGTAATGAGGCCCCATTTTATATCCGATTTGATATTAAGCCAGTGTTTATAGCCTGCAATTCAGTCCTCCTGTGGCAAGATGGCAGCACAGCCTCCTCTAATCACCATACTGTAGATATCTGGCACCTCTAATCACAATACTGTAGATATCTAGCGTCTCTAATCACCATAGAGTAGATATCTAGATATCTGCCTTGAAATGAGAGCCTTTCCCTCTGAGCCATCTCTGTCTGAACAATCCAAGTCCATTCATCTATCTATCCATTTTCCATTCTGAGTCACAATCCTAGCATGCAATGGGCGAGACGCACACACCGTTCACTCACACACTCATACCTATGCAGGCAATTTAGCATCTCCAATTAGCCTAGTGCATGTCTTTGGACAGTGGGAGAAAACAGAAAATGGGAAGAACATGCAAACTCCACACAGAAAGGTCCTTGGTCGGGATTCAAACTCAGTACCTTCTTGCTGTGAGGTTACAGTGCTATTCACTGCACCACTGTGTCGCCCACAACATAACCATTTGCAATGGTTTAAAAATTGCTATATATACACACGTGGTCTTCTCAACCGATGATGTCTCAACTCATTTGCAGTACTGGCACGACAGACATGCTCCCTGTATTAACAATTGCTTTTTATACCTTTGAAATACACAGGCTAGCCCGCCATCATGAATACAAGTCAATTACAATCTTCATGACACAGACTTGGACAATGTGTAACTGATTATATAATGACAAACTCAGAAAATAGGCTTATTGCCATTCAAGAATAGAAGATTGAGAAGCATAAACCCCAAAAGTGCCATCACTGTTTGTTATGCATACAGATGATATTCCAACAAGAGGGGGGGCGGTGGGGCAGGACAATGGGCATCTGCATTCTTTCCCCTCCCTACAATATGCCATGGAAAACAGGAATTTTCTCCAAAAGTGGTCAAAGACAACCGGCTTGTCTCACCACCTCCTCCTACGATCTCCACCGTAGCCAAATTAATTTCTGTAAAACCCAATCTCCCTGTGATGAAGGAGAGCCGGGAAGTTTTCCGTATAAAAAGCGATCATTTGTAGCAGGAAACGTGAAGCCCTTTTGGGATTCCACAGAAAGAGCCATGCGTCACAGCGGCAGTCGTGCTGAAAATGGCCCTGTGCATAATCGTTGACATTTCGGTTCCTATTACACGTGATGAGAAAGTGCGCCAAAATGGGCTCTTTCAATAATTTCAGAGGGAATATATGACGTATGTACGGTAAGTGTGAAAATCAGAGCCCGGCCTAAGCCGTTCTGACCAGGCCCAAAGGCAGAGAAACTCAAAGCACAACTATGGACGACATAAAATACAAATGACTTCAACTGCGGGCGACGTAAACTATGAATTACATAAAAAATGGATGACTTGGACTATGGATGACTTAAACTATGATACATAAAATATGGGCGACTTAGACTCTGCTCTACACCTTCTATAAAGACTCATTTAAAATAAGTCAGCGTGTTAAAATTATTGTCATCATCTGTGTCAGCGTGTTAAAATTATTGTCATCATCTGTGGCAGCAGCAATAGTATTAAGAGTACTGTTTGTTATTCAGATACGGTTGTTTCATCTAGAAATTATGCTTATAGAAGCTAGGAAGTTGGCTGCAATGCATTGACCTCTGCTGTTTTGTTTAATTTACTGAAACTTGGCCTGTTCTTTCAGACAAAAATAGAAACAATAGAAACAGCTTTTAAAGGGTTTCTGTGAATGCACAGATGGCTCATTAAATGTAAACCAAACAAATTCAGCAGTGAGCTAAACCACTTTAAAAATGTAACACTGAACCAACTCAGTTTGAACACATTAAAACTGGAGAGGAATTTTTCTGACAACTGATTTGTGGACTACGCCAATTATAGCCGTCCTACTATTTCAAATGTATAGGCGTGGAGCTATTGATTTGTGGTCTAAGAAGTGTCTACAAACATGAGAAACACACCCACATATATACATACACCCACATATATGCACTCGCACACACATGCACATGCACACACACATTTGTGCACACACATTCACATGCATTCGCGCAAACACGCACGCACTCACACACAGACACACACATGCACACGCACAAACTCAAACATACACACACACACAGTGTCTTCCTTTGTTATTAAATTGGCTGCAGCGCCAGCAGGGGACTGGATAATATGAGTCCCGGACATGAACGTGCCCTCTTGCTTTTCCTTTTAGCACACATTAGCATAGCTACTCTTCAAGACAGGGGGAGGAAGGCCCAGTGATTGCCCCTTGTCAGCCGGTTTAATGTCAATAGTAAATTGGAAGGCTTGTTAACCTAGTTGGGACATGATTACGGGCAATAGTAAGCAGTCATGTAAAAAATAATATCTATTAGGCTTATTTAATCAAGGGGCCCGTTTACAGATGAATTAGAATGTAGGAGCCAATTATTCTGAGCGCTTGCTCTGCCCTGCCTGTCAGCACTCTCTGATTCAGCTGCTTAAAATGCAGTGGACGGGCTCCATCATATCACTGGCCCAGGGAGAGCGGGGCCGGGGACGACGGGCGACAGGCGCGCGCCGCATTGATCAAACGGGCCCCAGCCCAGCCTGGGCCCGGCCCCGCTCCTCTCTGCGAGCCGTCGCCGCGGGAGCCCGGAGGGAGCCCGGCGGGAGCGCGCTCATTAGCGCCTTTGTGCTCCGCCGCCCCAGAGAGGAGGGCTTCTGACTGAGCAGAGACGCACCAACACAGTCAGCCAGTCAGTCAGTCAGTCAGTCAGTCAGTCAGACAGCCAGTCAGTCAGTCAGTCGCTCAGTCAGTCAGTCAGACAGCCAGCCAGTCAGGCAGTCAGATGATCAGTCAGTCAGTCAGTCAGTCAGTCAGTCAGACAGTTAGACAATCAGTCAGTCAGGCAGTCAGTCTGACGATCAGTCAGTCAGTCAGTCAGTCAGTCAGTCAGGCAGTCAGGCAGTCAGTCAGACGATCAGTCAGTCAGTCAGACAGACAGACAGACAGTCAGTCAGACAGACAGTAAGCCAGTCAGTTAGACGGTCTGACAGTCAGTCATGTGATCTGGAGAAACCAATTTACTTATGAATTCTGACTGACTTGCGCAGACACCCTTTGATTCTCAGACATCGCAGACGTGTGGGCATCGCAGACAGACGCCATTTTACTCAAAGATCTGCAGGCTCTGACTGACACACAGAGTTAAAGTCAGAGATGCTGGCTTAGAGCCACTGGGGCACTGATAAACTCATGGACACAGGATTCCATTCCAGAGATGCTGGCACTGACTGACCCACTAACTGAGGTCCTTTCTTACCCAACGATCGAAGCGCACCAGGGCAAGCTTGACCGACGAAGCCTGGCCCATTTATCTATCCATCAGCGCTTCCTGCCCCCTGACCAGCCTCCCAGATTAATGCCAGTCGGGCGCGCCATCGACCAGCCACATGCCCGCTTTGACACCGAGGTAACTGCAGATAAACATCCAAACAGCCGCAGAGACCGTGGGGCAAATGCCCACAGAGAACATGTGCTAACACTAAACGAATGAGAGAGCTGCAAAAACAAGCAAATGTGCACTGACAGCACACACACACACACACAGATACACACAGGATACACACACACACACACACACAGATACACACACACACACACACACACACACACGCACACACACAGATACACACACACACACACACACACACACAGATACGCACACACGACACGACTGCAACATGTACCTAATTAATGACCCTCTGGTTGCAGCTCTGCGGGCCACGCCAGTGCTAATTAATTCAATTAGCTAGCGGAGGACAAGGACAGGAAAGAGCCCACGTTTGATTGGCCTGTAATTAAGTGCGATGGAAATGATATGTGGAACTGGGGTTTGGACGTCGGCACGGTGACGGGACAGGTGAGAACGAGCTCTTCATACGCGCTGAAGCCAGACCAGCCCGGAGCTCCGGAACACTCCGGAACACGTGCTACAGGGCCAGGGAGCCAATGTAATACATACAGCTGCTAACACAGTACCGCTGCTATGAATGCTACTACAATCACTATCACTGCTACAGCCGCCACTAATGCCACTACCACCACCATCACAGTTAATTACACAGTACTACTACCATCAATAAAACAGAAACTACAACCTTAAATTCTGCTCAACATAGCGGTGGTGTTAATAAATACAAATAACAATAACAATAGCTATTCTTATTAGTACTACTCCTAGGACCACTGCTACTGATCCTATATTACTGAAGGATCTCTGAACACAAGAACTGAATTTCAGGAAATGGCTGCCGGCATGGAAACCACATCATTGTGACCCGCTGACGGCGTTGGTGATGAGGAGACCCCTTCACCCCTTCACCCCCCCCCCACCCCTGGAAAACACACAGCCACCATGGGAACAATGCCCAGGAGCAGAGAGGAGGCCCAGCGCTCCTGGTGTAATTACAGTGCCAAACCGGGCCTGCTCCCCGCCACCCCCACCGGTCCCCGGGGCCCAATCCGGGGGCCGCTTTGGGGAGCAACACCTGCACCCCACACCAGATTAAAAGCCAGATCTAATCTGTCCCTGCTGCCCTTTCCTTAAAAAAAAAAGAGGAAAAAAAAAGACTAATCTCTTGCCATGAAGACGGTCTTTTCTCCCCCCCTCTCTCTCCCCCCCCTCGCGCGCAGACCCCAGTCCTGAATTATTGCTGCCCGCGCATCCGTCATGAGCCCTCCTGCTCACCGCGCCCGCGCGCGTTGGCCTGGGCCGCACCGCCGCGGCGGGGGCCTCATATTTCAGCTGTCTAATTAAGGTGAGGCCTTGCAGCATCCAGGCCAGGCCTCAGAGAGCCGTACCCACCCCCCCGACAGAGACGCGCAAGCGTGAGCTCCTCCATCTTCCAACGTGCACTCTCTCTCTCTCCTGTCTCTGTCACCCTCTCTCTCCCCCGCTCCCGCAGCCTTCCCAGGATTCCCGGCTTGCCCGGGCCGGAAACGAGAGGCCCCCATCGCCCACCCGACCCCCACCCCAAAAGGGGACAAATTATGAGAAATTTTGGAACGGGAGGGGCTTTATGTCTTCGTGTGAGTCCCAGCTAAGCTCCACCCCCTTTTTCTCTCCAGCCAATGGAGCTCAGGGAGGGATCTGGTGGCATCACTACAGAATGGAAGCCATTCCAATTTACCCACAGTGGTATAGGAGACGGAATATTGAAATGCATAGAATTCTCAACTGTGCAGAGGAAATTCATTTTGAACTCAAACCTATATTAGCAAGAATAGGACATGTTGAAAGAATGTCGACTTAAAAAAAAAAAAAAACAGTCCACGTACAGTAAGGTTTTAATTCCTGTAGCGGTAATCAGTGTGAATTCCACTAATAAGGTCTTTAAAAGTAATTACACAAATGTGCTCATGAGTATAACACATAAAGGGACAAGCCACAAATAGCTGTGCCAACTGACAAACCCTGTCACTACCTACTGAACCCTCAGCATGTGTATCATAGGCGACATTAACATGAAAAATGAGGCGACCGGTGGCCAGGAGTGCTCATGAACGCTTATGTCACGCATATTAAAGCGTTATGTAGTCATAAGAGGCTTGGCACTGAACCCTTGGAGGAAAGCCAGCAGTTCTGCCCTCAAAGGACCTGCAGACGACCAGGGAGCATCAGGCGGTGACTCAGCACCTCGTTCTGACAGCACTAAATTAGCGACACTGCGCTGTGAAGAAACGGTTTCGGACCCCAGCGTCTACACCTTTCTGACGCACCGTCTACACCTTTCTGACGCTCAGCTAATTAAGAGCAGAGGGTCCACCTTTCATCTGTGGAGGTAAACAGGCCAGACACTCTTAAAAAGCTCTATGAAACCAGAGCACAAGATAGGGGAAATACAGAGAAATAAGGCAGATTCTGGGGGAGAAGCACAGTGGTGTGTAGAGTGTGTGTGTGTGTTGTGTGTGTGTGTGCGCGCTCCACAGTAACTCACCAGCAGGCTCTATTAGCAGCCGTGTCACTCCCGCACAGTCAGGCCTGTTAATCTGGGCTGTCAAAGAGGCGGGGCTCCCGGACACCGGCGTCCGCCGCGCATCCCATAATTAAAGCAAACACGCTGCCACGGGAAGGCCGGGGCATCGTCGGGGCGACGGCCCGCCAGGAGCACGTGGGGCTCGACTGCACATCCAGGACAGCAGGTCAGTGCAGCTCGTGCCCAGACGCGATGCGCCCCCCCCCCCAAACCCCCCCGCACCCCCCGCACCCCCAGGCCCGCGGCGATGGGCTTTTAATTGCGTCCTCATGTGTTTCACCCCCGGGTTTCCAGGAGAGAGCTTTTCCACACCACAGGCCGCAAAAGGTTAATGCGGCCATTTTACGCCACATTCAGCAATTGTCCTGGCCGTTCCCCTATGCGCATTAACAAGCCAATGTCTGAAACCGCCATTATGTGTCCAACTGGGAGAACTGTATCTGTAGTCGGGAGGTCATAGGATTCAATCCCAAGCGGAGTCCTGCCTTGAGTAAGACACTGCCCACTGAGCATAAAATAGACAGCAGCAAAGAGGGCCTTGTAATTATTAGTAATGAACAACACGCTGTATTTCTAATTTCTACAGTGCTTTTCATCACAGGATCTCACATCTCTCAATAGGGGAATCTCACTTCCAAAGCCATATACACACACAACCAAACACACACACACACACACACACGCAGAAAGATAGCTGAATGGATTACATGCATATTAAAATCCCTCCTCCAAACACAAAACACTTCACTCCATAGTTGCACCTCCACTAGCCGTCAACAGTGTGATAGCACACTAGGAGCGAACGACTCAGCGAAAGACACAGCCGTACTGGGAAAACACACTGCACGTGGAACAACAGGCACAGCAGGAGATCTGTCAAAAGAGGACAGCACACACGCACACATATGCACACACATCCATGCACACATGCACCCAAAAACACACACGCACACATGCACCCATACAAACACACACACATATGCACACATGTACAGAAACACACGCACACAAACCCAAGCGCACACACACACAAAAAGGAAGTGAATCTTGTATTTTTCCTCTTGAGTGGAGATTCACATCGCAGACTTTACTGAAAGTCAATTCCTCCCTTTCCTTCCATGGGAACCCAAAACAGGGAAGAGGAGGGAAAAACTGGGGGATTTCGACACTGACGGCCGCACTCCTCCAGCGTCCCCGTACCCCCCCTCTCCCCCCTCACCCCCCTCCTCTGAACACCACCCACCCCCCCAAACAGGACTTAATTGAAAGGCGAGAGTGGCCCAGACCTTGACAGGCGGGAGGTCAGTATAATTGCTGCTGGCCATATTTAACATTAAGATAATCAGGCCATTAATTACCCTTTGGATCATTAAACCAGCCACTTGCAAAATGAAATTTCTGCCTCTATTACTCACTGGAGAGACCGCGAGGGTGGGTTTTTAATTTATCTACCGCCGGTATAGGACACAATACCTGGCACATTCTTCAGGCTCTCGCCATTCAGGCATTTAGCCAGCACACAGCCCTTCAGAAAAACCCTAATAGCGACAAAAACTCAAATAAAATAAGATATAAAGCAAAGGAAACATTAAACTCGGGCCCAAAACAGATCTTAAACGGAAAACCTTCGGTCAGAAATCGTATGTGAACGCGTACGCAACACACGCGTCGGTAACAATGCGGTCGAACGTGTGACATCTACAGAATTTCCAATATTCCAATATCCCCCGGTGGGTGTGAAACTCACAGCTACCATAAAAAATCACAAATAATCAAACAAGGCTGGAGAAAAATATCCCACTCACTGTATTTCTCCCTGTGTATCGTTAATTGAGTAAAATGAACACAGACAGGATAAGGTTTGGCTTTCTGTACAAAGTCTTAAATTACATAAACAGATATCATTTACATTTATGCCATGCCTGCCAAGCAGATGGGGTTATTCTTTGCAACTGGCAAAACTGGTTGGGTTTTTTTTGGGAGATGAATGTTTTAATGTTTAAAATCTTAATTGCTGATATTAATATGCTGAGAAGTTTTACGATGCCATTTTGAAGTCGTTGACGACAGGCCTTGTACTTAATCTTGAAGTGCCCTGAGCTCATTTGCATCTCCTACAGTAAATACGTTCTGGTTCCTCTTCCTTTTATTGAACTCAGGGTTTCCTATACCATTAAAAAACTGCGGTGTCCTGTTGCTCCAGAAATCAGAAGGCCCTCGTCTAAAACTATAGCGTGTATAGTGTGAAATATTCTGAAGTAAGCAGGAGTACACTCACAAAGAAAGTGATTTTCTAGTTTTGATTAATATTTTACCTCACTAATAATTTATGGAAAAACAATAATAACTTAAATACAGCCATTGGTTAACGTCCCCAATACTAAATCAGGGTTATCACCAATCAATTCCCATCTTGGATACACTGCTAGCTAGCTACAAAGTAACATCAGCCAAACTAGCTAAATTAAGCCAACTATCATTAGCTAGAAAGCTAGCTAGCTAATCTAATGCCCATTCCAGATTTGATCTTGGATATAATTAGCAACCTGACAAGGATAATTGAGAATCCTTTTGGCGATTAACTGTTTGCCTTTATTAAATATAAAGAAAGCAGATGCATAATCAACTTATTATTTACAATAAACAAATTTTTTTGGCATACTGCTAATCTACAACTGAATTACCAACATTTAGCCTGTGGATGACTGGCGCATCATTGGGAAGAGCTAAATTAGTGATAACCATAGGAACTCCTACACCTACTCTTAAGCTGCCCCTTGCAGACTAAGCCAACTGAGTCTGCCCACTGTGGCCACAAAGCCCAGCTTGACTACAGGCCTCAGCCTGCGCTAGCGGTTAGCGGTGAGCGCATTTAACCACCGAGCCACTCAGGAACCCCATACACAGGCACAAAAAGCGCAACTAACATTCTGCCTTTTATACAATTAAAAATAATAACAAATTAGACACATTAAAACTGCTTACATTGAGGCACGCAAGAGTGCTCATGGCTTAGCAAACAGCCTCGATTACAGCTTAATCTGCAGAATTTCCTCCTGGTTTTAAAGCAAGCTCGTACAGTTAGCGCTAGCAAAAATTACACATGGATTGGAGCTGGTGGGAGATTGTGAGGAAACTGAATGAACAGAGGTGTAAGTGCTATTGATAGTAATTAGTGAAATCAGTGAAAAGCACTGACAGGAGTCTCAGGTTAATTGAGATAATATTGACCCCTCTCTAATCGCTCCTCTCTTGCTAAAGGAGCTACATGACTCCAAATATATATAAATTAATAGGTACACGGGGAACTATAAATGCATTAGTGAATTGACAAGAGGGTTCAGGGGGAAAAAATGGCAGATCTATACGGAAAGATTTTTGTTGTGGTGGGAGTAATTAAAAGGTGCTTTCGGTGACTAATGATACAAGTGTGAAATGGGTAGTCGATATTCATGTGAGCACCAGTCAGGTCTAATTTGTTATGATGGCTGGTGGGGCTGGGACAAAAAGGGCCGATAATTACTGTAGGGAGACGGCAGATATCAGGGCTCAAGCTGCGGCAATGAGGACTACTGACCCCCGGTTATCCACTGACCACTCACAAAGACAACCATCCCCCATCACTACTGACGTCTGCCTCCACCGCCACCTGATAAAGACCACCATCCCCCATCACTACTGACAACTGCCTCCACCTGATAAAGACTACCGTCCCCCATCACTACTGACGACTGCCTCCAACGTCACCTGATAAAGACTACCATCCCCCATCACTACTGACGACTGCCTCCACCGCCACCTGATAAAGACTACCATCCCCCATCACTACTGACGACTGCCTCCACCTGATAAAGACTACCGTCCCCCATCACTACTGACGACTGCCTCCACCTGATAAAGACTACCATCCCCCATCACTACTGACGACTGCCTCCACACTGATAAAGACTACCATCCCCATCACTACTGACGACTGCCTCCACCTGATAAAGACTACCGTCCCCCATCACTACTGACGACTGCCTCCACCTGATAAAGACTACCATCCCCCATCACTACTGACGACTGCCTCCACCTGATAAAGACTACCATCTGCGGTCACTACTGATGACCAGTTTGACCATCCCCTTGTAAAGACTACCACTGACAGGCTATACTGACGACTACCTCCGCCGTCCCCTCAGATCCAGAGGCACACGGCACACACGAACGGCAGCTTTGGCGCCCCCTACCTGCTGCTGTCAGGCGCTGGCTTGATGCGGCCTTGGGCGTTGGCCTCCCACACGCTGTTGGCCAGCTCGTTGCCGATGGAGGACATGACCTTGATGAGCTCCAGGGGCCACTCGTCCAGGTCCAGCGAGCGCACGCGCGACAGGTGCGTCCCCAGGTTCCGGTGGATCCCCGAGCACTCGATGCAGATCAGGGCGCCCAGGTTCAGGCTGGCCCAATCAGGATCTGAGGAGGAAAGAACCAGCCAATCACATCGACATCATCCAAGACATAAAGAATTACAATGGACTATATGGAAATTTTGAACTATTCTTGTCGTTTATGAGTGAAAGAAAGACAGAGAGAGAGAGAAAGAGGGAGAGAGTGAAAGAAAGAGAGAGAGAGAGAGAGAGAGAAAGGGAGAGGCAGGGACGCTTGCTGAGCTGCACTCACTCTGGGCCACGCAGTCGACGCAGTGGGAGTTCCCTCTCAGGTTCCTGATGGACTGGAGAGCGATGGCCTCCGTCTGGCTGGGGAGCCGTGACTGCAAAGGGCATAAACGCAGAGATCGGGTCACGCCCGGTCTTAGACCCCGCCCCTCTCTAATGATCTCCCAGTCCTCAGTGCTCAGCCAGTGCGCTGGAGACACCCCCCAAATCAGAGTTCAAATAAATAAATAAATAAACTGCATTAAAATGCTACTTCTGCTAGGTTTTGATCTTATGGAACTGTATTGAGGTCTCCCTTGGTTTCCTGTTTCACTGGGGTATAAAAATGAGGTGACACACAAGTAAAATTCATGTGTCATCCATCACCATGGGGTAGGAACTCTCAGAAGAACCAAAACAAAGGGTTTTGACCTTCACAGATCAGATTACAGTCACAAAGAACAGCAACAAACTAAAGATACACTTTCCACTGTAAGGTCAGTTCCATTGAACCAGACCCACTGATCCTTATATCATCTAGCTTGCCTGAAACAGGGGAGATGACGAGATAATCCACATCACTTAAAGATCAGTGAAGCGGAGATCAGTGTCACCAGGTGAGATAACGCACGACTAGTCACAACAAAAAGTTAAACATGCTATGAATTCTAAGATTGCTCCTCTGACAGTACACATACAACATCCTTTCACAGACCTGTCCCTGGTGTCATGCAACCCACAGTGGTTTAAATGGGAATGCAGCACACGCACCAGGGCCGTGTTAATAATCAGCACAAGGGCTCAAGCTGCGCTTCTTTTCACAGCAGGCGTCAGAGACCGGCCAATACCGTGGCACATCGGGTCCACCGGACGGCCACGATGACGCCAGCCAGCGCTGTACCGTCAGAAAAATATGCTTCAAAACAACCCCCCACCACTCACCCCCAAAAAAAGAAGAAAAACTAAACGAAAAAAAGAAGGAAAACGACAAAAAACAAGGTCCACAGTAAATCAGAAAGGTATTTAAAAGCACAATGCCTTCAGCCCTGGGGCATAAACACACATCCAGCACCGCGGCTGGGGCTGGGGAACCGCGGCTGGGGCTGGGGAACAGACGGGGTCTGGGGGGGGGGGGGGGGATGCACTCAGGGTATATTTGAGTTACAATAATTGCCATTTGTAATTATAATGGAGGGTTGGAATAGTAAGGGGGGTGCCCTCAGACTCCCGTACGGTTTGAAGAATTTGAGCAGGAGGAAAGGAGAAGTCCCTCTCCGCTGGGGCAGAAGACTGCGGAGGGCTGACGCTAGGCTGCTGACGCTAGGTAGCCGTACAGCGCGAGCAGTGTGATGGAGCAGTCTGCACATGCAAGCCCAAAGCTCAGAGAGGTCTGTACCTTCATCCATCTGCTTATACCCCATTCAGAACCATCAACCCTATCAATGTGCTGCATGTCACACACCGTACGAGGATACACTCAGTACAGTATATACTGGTATGTGCATCATATAGCAGTACATAAACGTTGCATACTGCAATGTACATTACTGATATTAATGAATGTTTTACATTTCATTGTAATTTATGCTGCATATTCATTTCAGTTCTTTTCATTGTGATGTATGTTTTGCATATAAAGATATGTATAGCATATTGCACGCATTGGAATATGCAATATATATCAACACAGAACACATGTCTTTATATACAAAACACACATTGTACATATAAAAGAATTATATATTACAGTGTGTGGGTGGTATTTGATAGATGTAGCCCATGTATTTCACTGCGTATTGTATGTAGTTGAATGTGGTGAATCGTGATCCGTTTTGCACGAATAATGCCTACTGTACACTGCAGAGAGCGCTTTACATACAGTGGTATGTTTTATATTGCATGCGTTTGTGCTTGTGTTTACACACTCACACACAAATATATATATAAATATACGTTGTAAACTATTGTCAGTATAGATGTACGCTCTATAGTGTTTTTATATTAACACAGTCACACCGCGAGGCCTTACCTTGTTCTTGCTGCTCTCGCAGGACTGTAAGCTGGCCAGGATCTGGCTCTCGATGGCCTGCACCCAGGCGTCCCTCTCTTCATACGACGTCGCCTCAAAGTGCCACGTCTGGCCCGTCAGGGACACGATGATGAACTCAAAGTTCTCCTCTTGCTCTGGAAGGGAGGGGGCGTAGGATGAGTGACTCACAGTGGGCCGCCAGGTCAGCCCAAAAAACCCCCCAACAACTCGATCAAACACACACAGCGACTGCAAGTTCCTGAGACCACCAAGCAACACCGAGAGGGAGGTCTCAGGTTTGAATACCGGCAGAAAGACCTTTGCTAGCTGTATGAAGTGAAAATAAGAGAAATGTCAGCCATCAAATCCATACAGGCTATGGTGCCAAAGACAACCCAGGTCAGTAAGCTAAATGCACAGTGCGTGCTGCCATAGTCAAGGGCCTCTCTTCTTCACCAGATTCAGTGATCCGTCCCTCAGCCTCTGGCTTCCTGTGACATCACATCCTGTAGAAACCCAGGCTACACAGAGACCAGTCTACTGCAGGACACACATGGCAGAGCCCCTCCTGGCTGGCCCTAAGCAGGACGTCCCGATAATTACGGGCCGAATCACCCTGCGGCCCCCCCACACTGAGGGGCCACTGGGGGACTGACAGCAGCCGCCGAAAAGGTCAGTCAGTACAATCGGGGCTGCCCTCCAAGGTGACATATGGATCCAACTTCAAAATGGGTTAATGGGCTAATCAGGAGCCAATTAAGCGAAGCATTAGGCCGGCTTCCCCAAAACACAGTCAAAAGCAGGACTCGGGGCACTAGGAAGGGAGGGAGGGGGGTGCACATTTGGAAACTGTTAACAACAAAAGAGAAAACAGGGGGATGGGGGTGGGGGGTGGGACAGCCGGGAGCACACAGATGGCTCTGGACAGGGTTGTACTGATGAGGCATTGTGTTTGGGATGGGGGTTCAGGCTTTAGGGGTACGGGTGGGTTCAAAGGGTCCCCAAAAACACGATAGTCCGGGGGAACCACATCCGACACCCGCCCAGCTCCGTGTACAATTCCACCAAACAGGGAGAGACATCGTCGCGGAAACGCCCCCGTCGACGAGATAGCGGCCAGGCCGCCAACGTACCGCCCCTCCTCCCCTGATCAGGCTGGCGGGGCGCTGGAAAGGCTTCCTTTTTTTGGGTGCGTCCCCGTGACTTCACCAGCATTCAAAACCCCAACCCCGCAGCAAGCACTCTGACCTCAAACCTCCGCCTCAGTGACATCCTAACGGTCTCAGACGCCCCCGTCCCAGGTGATGCCCACGGGTGCAGTCCCCCGTAGAGCACAGAGCACCGAAATTCCACCGCAGGACGGTAAGCGCACTGATGCTTTCACCCTGAACGGGCTGAGCCCGCCCCCCCCAAACACACACACACACACACAAACACACACAAACACACACACACACACACACACAAACACAAACACACACACACACACACACACACACACAACACACACACACACACACACACACACACACACACACACACAAACACAACACAAACACACACACACACACACACACACACACACACCCCACACACACACACACACACACACACACACACAGAGGTAGTCTCCATGGATGCAAGTGCAACTGGTGAACTTCACCCAAACCAAATATCACACCATTGGTCTCCATTAAGTTTCTGATCTTTATCCAAAAAATCACCAAATCAGGACATTCACAAAGATGACAAACCCTACATTGTTATAAGAGTTTGGGAGCATTAAGAAAAACAGACGTAGTTTAACGCAGGTTAAGACTGCACTAGCACATACCGTTTCAGACACGCAGACAGCACGCACCATTTCACACACACGCCACATCACGCATGCCGTATGTCATATGCACAACACCGCCTCAAGTACACGGCATTTCAGACTCGACGTTTCAAGTACACGCTGTCTCATTTACATGCTGCACACACTTAACAAAAATCCCATTTAATACACACCCTTACGAGACATACAAATCAATACTGCCAATCTACCTCAAACATAAACCTCAGAAAATACAATTTGTTTTATAAGGAGACATTTGGATTGGCGTCTGTAATCACTAGGTTGTTGATTTTTTATTGCATAGGCTTAACATAAGTCATAATTGACAGCAAAAAACAAAGAACTCACTGGATGCCTTCTTTACCTGAGATTGTACGCTCACATTTTACATGAAATGGATTTTTTATTCGCCCGCGCTAAATAATGCCAGTGAAAGACGTTTGAATAGATGCGATAAGACGGTGATGGTGCAGGTCAATCATGCGTGGCCTGTCAGAAAGCACACTGTCATAATCGCTCCGCCTCTCCTTCCCTCCGTTTAGCACTCACGTAAAACCGTACCTAAAGGCTGTTACTTCCACAAGCTAAGCATCTTAGCATCTTCTCTCTTTCGCAAACACCAGGTGGAAACAAACCCCATAACCGAACACCTAGAGGAGGTGAAATCAATTGCAAGAATCTAGAAGCCTTCCTAAGAAAAATAATGCTTCAAACATAACCTGATGACACGGAGAGATTGCATTCAACGTCACAGTGCAGCCTAATTACACGCCATTCTCACTTTTAAGAATATTCCAGGCCCTATTTCCAAGCACAATTTAACACATGCATTTTGTTATATGGGAGAACAGCTAATTTTGCCACACACACATCCTACAAAAGTGAAGAACTAAAATTATATTAAAGCTTTTAAAACTGCACTCCAATAGTATGCAGGAGCTCCATATTATTCATGATAACAGGATCTTATAGATCAGTGCATGTTAGCTAGATGCTGAAATGTTGCTTTTGCGAAAGCTGCAGTAAGATTACGCATTGCATTACATTCAGCAGATGGTCTTACGTATCCAGAGCAGCTGACAAGTGCATACTTCAGGTTCTGATGCATTCTAATATTTGAGCAGTTTTCTATTTATTTGATGCTGTATTGACTGGCTGTTTATTTGAAATGGTTCTTGTTGCTCCTATGACAGATATTTGATATATTCTGTTCAGATGGCCTTTCAAATCTAGATAAGATCTGATTTATCAAGCAAATAAATAAATAAATGAATGAATGAAAAACAATCCTGATATCTGTTCAATAATGCTTTGAACAGCAGGGGGTATTCTGTGGGTTGTTCCATGAATAAAATAGCCCTGTTTTCAAAAGCATGCTCGTACAGCAAATTTTGGAGGCCATGGGCAAAGATGTAGTGTAGTTTCTTGCACTATTACGGAAATCAGAAATGCAGAAAACATACAGAAATTTGGCCAGTACCAAGACATACCGCACACTATCCTTAATTCTTGTTGCCAAGCTAAAAGAGCCAGAAAAATAGAAAAGCCAAAAAAAAAAAAAAAATCATTCTAAAAAAAAAACTAGTCTCAGCATAAGAGTATTTTATTAATAAAGTGATCCAAAGTGTCTCATCCATCAGTAACAAACTAGAATAAGTGGATCTGGGGTTTCCTGAGCTGTTAAGAGGGAACATTAAAACTAGCCCTGTAGTGAAACCGAGTTCCCTTCCCTCTAATAAACAAACACCGGTGAGGAAGCGAGGGAACAGCCGACGGTACCGCACGTGTCGTTACCCAGCACCCCCCCACCCCCCCAACCCCCGAATACGTTTTGGGGTCTGTGGGCTTGCGTGGGCGCTGGACCGTCCCGTCTTCAGATTGGGCCCACCCTTTCTGCGCTGACGATCCCTCTGGGGTCAGGAACAATGTTCTCATCATAATTAAATTCTCCCTCTTTTTGGGGAGAGGGTGATTGTTTGACAATTACGGAAACCAACAATCCAGAAAGCCGCGGAAGAGAGGCATAAATTAACCCCCCCCCCTCCCCACCCCTGCAGCCCATTAATGAATGTAAAAATAAAAAGGAAAGGGCATTAGCCTGTGCAGTTGTGTGACCCCCTCCATTTGCTGCCTCCGTCCCCGAAATGTCGTGCCTATTACCGGCGCTGCCCCGCCAGACGTGACGGGCTCTGGCGGCTGAGACGCCCGCGCAGGCTCGCTCGCGGCCCCCAGGCTCGGGGCCCCCAGGCTGGGGCCCTGTCCCGTCCCTCACAGGGCCGCGGCGGGGGTGGCGGTAACGCACACATGCACGCACGCACGCACGTCTGCCTACAGACATACATACACACTCAGTCAGTCAGTCAGTCAGTCAGTCAGTCAGTCAGTCAGTCAGTCACTCACACACACACTCACACACACACTCACTCTCACTCACACACACACGCACACACACACGTCTGCCTACAGACATACATACACACTCACCCTCTCTCTCTCACTCACACACACACACACACACTCAGTCCTTCAGTCAGTCAGTCAGTCAGTCAGTCAGTCAGTCAGTCAGTCAGTCAGTCAGTCAGTCAGTCAGTCAGTCACTCACTCACACTCACTCTCTCTCTCTCTCTCTCTCTCTCTCTCTCACACACACACACACACACACACACTCACTCTCTCTCTCACACACACACACACACACACACACACACACTCACTCTTTCTCACACGCACACACACACACACACACACACACGCACACAAGCCCCTCGCAGCAGAAACAAGTGAGCAGTTATTCTAATCATCACAGCGATGCTCGCAGCTCCGAGCCACAGCCCCGGAATGCAGGGAGGCGTGGTAAGGCAATTTGTGAACTCTGACACAGGCAACCTTTAACGGCAAACAACACACACCATTTACAAGCAAGGTGGCACATGCAGGCGGGCGGGGGCCGCAGCCAGGACCGCCGACAGAGGGGGGCACGGCGAACGCGGGGCCCGGGAAGACGAGGAGACGGCTGGGGGGCCAGGACGGCGGGGCGGGGGGGGGGGCGGAGGTGGTAGGGGGGGCGAAGCCAGGAAACACAAATTAAAAGACTGTACTTAAATGTCAGAGCACACAGTATTGCTTTGTGACACAGGTCATTACTCGCGATATTATTCGCACCCTTTTGCAACGTTAATAACCTGGAAAATATTACATGGATTGCTCACACCTTAAAAAAAAAGAAATATATATTTATACTGAAAGAGTAAATAAGGGGAAAAAAACACGGGGTGTTGGTTAGCAGCAGAGTTGTGTACGTGCGCGAGCACACGTGTGTGTATGTGTGTGTATGCGCGTGTGTGTATGCGCGTGTGTATGCGCGCGTGTGTATGCGCGTGTGTATGCGCGTGTGTATGCGCGTGTGTATGCGCGTGTGTGTATGCGCGTGTGTGTATGCGCGTGTGGTACTGCGCGTGTGTGATCGCGTGTATGCGCGTGTGTATGCGCGTGTGTGTATGCGCGTGTGTGTATGCGCGTGTGTGTATGCGCGTGTGTGTATGCGCGTGTGTGTATGCGCGTGTGTGATGCGGCGGTGTGTAGCGGCGTGGTGTATGCGCGCGGTGTGGAAGCGCGGTGGTATGCGCGTGTGTGTATGCGCGTGTGTGTATGCGCGGTGTGTAGGGTAGTGAGCGCGGTGTGTGTATGCGCGCGGTGTGCACACGTTGTGCTGTATGGTGGGCATGGGATGCGCGTGTGTGTGTATGTGCGTGTGTGTGTGTATGCGCGTGTGTGTATGCTTGTGCCTGAGTGTGTGTGTGTGGGGGGGGCGTTGGGGGGCTCCGGTGAGTTTACCCCCCTTTCACCCCCATGGGTAATGTGAAGATGCGTAGAGGTGCGGGACAGTCTGTACTGCGGGGGGCACAGACACAGCACGGTACAGGACCACACCACAGACACTCTGGCGCAGGGATGGCATGCTCCCGGCTGGCGGTGCCAGGATCCCTGCCGGACCGCGGGGGGAGGGCGGGGCCGCGTGGGGGGTAGGCGGGGCCGCGTGGGGGGGTAGGCAGGGCCGCGGGGGGGGGGTAGGCAGGGCCGCGGGGGGTAGGAAGGGCCGCGCGGGGGGAGGGCAGAGCCACGGGGGGTAGGCAGAGCCGCGGGGGTGGGGGAGGGGTAGGCAGGGCCGCGGGGGGTAGGCAGGGCGCGGCACACGCAGAGGGCCACACACACGTTGGGCTCTGTCCACCGCCTGGAGGAGACACAGCCCCGCGCTGGGCGTGTCCTCCTCAGGCCTCGGCATTACCTTCGGCGTTGGTGCTGCTGGTGTACAGGCTGCGCAGGCTACCAACACGGTTTAGTTTCCACGCTTTACGTTTGGCTGCATCCCGGCAGCAGAGGGACCAATAGAGAGAAGAAAAAAACAAAACGCGGACAGGAAAGAAAAAATATGGGGAAAAAAACAAACATGAAAAATTAGACAGAGGAAACAAAGACAGAAAGCAGAAATCAGACATCAGAAAGCAGCGAAACACAGGAAGCATTAAGACAGGTGGGAGGAGTTAGGGGACAGAGGTGGGAGGGGCAAAGGGGCATGTGGGATGGCCAAAGCAACAGATGGGAGGGGTTAGGGGGATGGAGGTGGGAGGGGCAAAGGGACAGAAGTGGGGGGGTCAAGGGAAGAGAGGTGGGAGGGGCAAGAAGATAAAGGGCAGAGAGGGGGTGCAGGGGCCAAAAGGTGGGTGTGAGGGCAAGGGGTCAATAAGCGGAGTGCAGGGAAGTGAGGGCACCATGGAATTATGGGACTTGGGGGGCGGGGGGCGCAAGGGGTTCCATTGCAGAAAATCTGAAGCAGAGATACATTAGGTCAGCAGCAGTGGGAAAAACAAAACCAGCAAAAGAAAGCAAAGGCAGAAGCCAATCAGAGAGCAGATCGAGACCCGGGAGCAGAGTCAGTGCTCATTGGGCAAAACAGACTCCAGACGGATTCTGGAACTGACATGACATGACAAGGCAGGCAGTTACATAAAATATTCATTCTCTGCAGCGAACATTTGCTTCAACGGTCTAAATGGACATGGATGCACTTCATCAGAAATCTGTCACGGAAACGCCATTATTTTACAAGCCGTGCCTGGAGGTGATCTCAGCTGCTGTCCTTAAAGAAAGGACGAAAGACAAATGCAGGTAAAAAGAGGTCAATCATAAACTCGCCCCGTTAATGCAGCTTTAAATTCACAAGAACGTGCCGAAGGTGACCACAGAGTACGTGTGACTGTGACAACAAGCCGATATAATCACATAGATAAGACCTGCACGTCAAGACACAAAAGCACAAATACTCCTCTCAAATGCGAGAGAGAGAGAGAGCGAGAGGGAATCATACCTCCACCAAAAAACATGACAAATAAACAATACAGAGCAGATTAAAGAACGAGACTAGAAACAAAATAAGAGTCTAGTGACTGGAAACATAGGATCTAAGACATAAGGACTTTTAATCTTCTCGTTCTTCTGCGGAACAGGAGCAGGCGTCTCTGTGGGGCTCCGGCCTGCGTCTCGGCTGTGCTGCCTGCTCCCAGACCAGCGTCGCAACGCTACCCCGTCTGCGCTCTCCACAACAGTGCACTGCCCTGCCCGTCTCCGCGGAAACCTCGCGGGCCCATGGCGGCCGGCCGGCTCCTGGCGCCCTCGGGCCGTAATGAACATTTGACACGCCCAAAAACAGAGGGGAGTAAAGAGGGGCGCCCGCACCCTTCCTGCTCCCCAGCGTAAAACGCTCAGTGTCCTCAGAGTGCCTGTGCACCTTCTCCAAGCTCACCCAGCAGCCTGGCATTTAAGCCAGCTTTATGGACACTTAGACAGATTCTTAGTGCGGGGTCACTTCAAAACTGAGATAAATAATAGTAATAATAATAATTATGTTTTTGTGTGTGTGTGTGCGTGTGTTTGTGCGTGTGTGTGTGTGTGTGTGTGTGAGAGAGAGAGCAGACTCCACAGTCTTTGTCTTTCTCTCTTTCCTTAATGCCACACAGAGGTTTGATTAAATGGCTCTGTCCCTGGTCTTCCTCAGGGTCAGGGCTGCTGGTGACCTGTCCATCACAGCTCAGCCCCGCCCCGCTCCGCCAAAGGGCCCTATCGCATTTCAAAGATGCGAGGTTCCAAAAAAGAGCCGCGTCAAAGATAATAATTATTTAATGAGGGGTACTTAGGTGCTCTCCAACCAAGCTGCAGTTGTTTAACTGTGATCAACAGAGCTGCACCTGGGGGGGGGCTGGGGGTGACGGGGGCACAGGCTGAGTGGGTGGTTGGGGGCAGAGGGCCGTGTCTTGCTTTGGGCCCGCTGTTAGATGAGAGAGAAGAGGGGGCGCGTTATTGATCTGCACGTGCGTAGTGGGGGGGGGGGGTCATGTAGCCAGACGGCAGGAAGAAAGGAAGCGGCTCTGTAGCGTCTTTGTTTTTCTGTGTGGTGGGGGGCAGGTAGCATTTAATTACAGACCCCCCCCCTCACCCACCCCACCCCACCCCGCTCCGGCTGAACAGCTGCTGAGGACCTACAGAGTGCACATTCCTGAGGCTCAGACCCCAAGTCAAAGATACAAAGGTATGCTAAATACTACTGTGACCAGGAACACACACACACACACACAGACGCACACATGCACTCACACACACACACGCATGCATGCGCGCACACACACACGTACACACACACACACACATACAGACACGCACATACACAAGTACCCACCCACCCACACACACACACACACACGCACCTACGCACACACACACACACACGCACCTACGCACGCACACACGCACGCACGAACACATACGCACGCAGACACAAATACATACACACGCACGCACACACACACATATGCATGCACACACGCACACACACACATGCATGCACACATGCACACACACACATGCATGCACACATGCACACACACACATGCACTCACACACGCATGCACACACACACACGTACACACACACACACACACACTCATACAGACATGCACATACACACGTACCCACACACACACACACACGCGCACCTACACACACACACACATATGCATGCACGCACGCACACACACACATGCATGCACGCATGCACACAGACACACACACGCACACACACACACACACACGGGAGCCAGTAATTGATCATTATCAAAAAGAGGGACACTGAAGCTCAAGAGACTCATCTTTTTTTTTTTCTTTTAATTTTTTTTGTCTTCAGCAAAGAATTTGCCTTTGGGTAATTCTGCACAGGAATCTAAACAACCACACACAAATATAACCTTCACAAACAGCGGAGGGTAAGGAAGGGGGTATCCGACCAAAATACTGAGCAAACCTCACCCCCATAAAAAACCCCACAAAAAAAGGAATTCTAAAAAAAAAAAAACAATAAAGAAGATAAACATCCTGCTCCTCTCGGGGTTTACACAGACAGAAGAGCAGGGGAGAAGAGCAGCTAAACAAACCGGACGGAGCGGAGCGGTGCGGGGTGGGGCGGGGCGGGGGGGGGGTCAGGGCGGGGGCGGTGTGCCGGCGGGGTACGCTGGGGGGGGGGGGGTACGCCGGCTCTACCTGGGCCGGGCCGGCCCTCATGAATAACAGGCCGGTGACAGCCTTATACTTCACCGCCCCGCGGCGCGACGCACATCGCGGGCAGCGCACAAGTGCTTAATGGCTAAATTGGGAGACGGTTACTAATCGCTTATTGAATAATGAAAGTGACACAGCTGATAAAAGATTTCAATACTGTGGATTATTTATAATATTTCACTTAAGTGCCCCGCTGACAAATGGCAGCCCGCGCGGCGGCGGCCAGGGAGCGTGGGCCAATGCCCACCCTTTTCCAAAAGCGTGCGGAGGGCCGGAGGGAGGGAGTGGGAGGGAGGGAGGGAGGGGCCGGGTCGCCAGGGACGGCTGAGGTGCGGTTATCACCAGCGGGTTCGGGGGACGGTTCGCCCCGCTCACCGCGGCCAGCAGGGGTCCCTGGCCTCTCCCGAAACTCGCGCTCCTTTCTCTTTGTTACAAAAAATCAATTATGCATGTGCGTGTGAACCGCACTGTGGTCAGGAAAGCCGACGGTCGCCTGGCTCGGTGAAACTGACCACAACCGCGCTGCGGTCCATCACCTGACCGCCGATGCCAGGGCGTTCAGGACCAGCGGGAGCTTCGGCTGCACTGCCTTAAAGAAACCCAGCGGAGCAGCCACAGGGAACAGGGCCACGGGGGCCTGTCAGGGGGCCTGCCTCACAGAGAGGCGCAGTGTGCTTTCAGAGCCACACGGGGGCGCACCTGAGGGGCACTGGCACTGCCAACATTTTAAGGCTGGATTGTGCTTCCCCAGATTCCTTTTTTTTGGTTAGGGACTTCCTCATATTTTTTTCTAAGAGTAGGTTCTTAACTGACCAAAAGTTTTTCTTTTGACATGACTATCAACAGAAAATATGGCAACGACCACAGTAAAAATAAATTCATTTAAAATGGAGCGCAATTTCTAAAAACTAAAATGAAACGGCTATTTTGTGGAGGGAATACACTTCACTTGTACATAACGCAGGAAATGATTTCAATTTCTCGCACAGGACAAATAATTTTCCCATTAAGCGCGATTCCTCAGTCAGTCCAGATTCCTGGCGCGCCGCTCTAAAACTCCGCCCGCCCCCATCCCGGCTCCGTCAGGGCCCCGCTCAGCGGGCCGGGCTGCGGACGGGCTCCTGAGCCCAGATAAGAGAGGACAAAGGGCCTGAATGGGGCCGCGGACGGCCGCTCTGTCCTGTGACACCAGCCCGTCCTCGCCCCCGCACCCGTCTCCCCTTATCTGCTCATCCACCGGGGGGGGGGGGGGCAGGGCTGTCATCACACCTGGGCCAAGCAGTTATCTGAAAAACTTTAACCCTTCAGACAGCAGGAGAGGCCCTGCACGCTACTGCGCGCTTTATAAGAAACTGAATCTGAAGAGTTAGGGGTTCAAACGTATATTCGACCCAGGTCTGGTCAGCACCCTGTCCCTCCAAAATCACTTACCACAGGCCAGGCCGGCACACGACTCAGTACAGACTCACAAAGCATGCGATGTTTCTGATCAGACAATCTCTGTTAATCTACATACAAGCCTGAACCAATAAGACCACCACAATCTGAGCACGTCATGCTGAAACAGAAAAAAAATACACTTCACATGGAAGCAAAGGAGACTGCTTCTGACAACGCTGGCCACTAAAACATATTAAAAGGCCTCTTCAGAGCTAGATGTGCCTGGGGGAGATTCAGCTAAAACGCAGGGAAGGGGAGTCGGATGGGAACCAGCCTTGCAGATCTGTCTGGAGGTTAAAGAGCACAAATCACCTTTGTAATTAAGCACGGGAACACGAAACTTTGAAGTGAAGCCAACATCTGTTGGGTCAGAAAGAAGCCAGGGGCTACCTGGGCCTATGCAATCTAGCCTAAATACTACAACTATTAGCGTCTCTGCCAAGCACACCAGAGACAGCCCAGTTTGCTAGCATTACCGAGGCTGGCCCACCTACGAACAGGATGTGTGCGGGGACATCGTCGTTTCACTCCCATCGCCTAGACGATACCAACTGAGGGAATAAATATGGAAGGTGTAGGCCGCTTTGAAAGAAAGCAAAAACAAACCAAAAACAGGTGTGGACTGAGGTCATGTGGATTGCAGTTTATTAATGGAACACATCAGAAGCTACAGTAACCGTATAGGTTGTGTGTAATGCAATGGAAAACCAAACCTGCTTTATGCTAACCTTGGTGCATCTCTAAAGTAGACAGAGGACAGCAACCGGGACCGGAACCCAAAAAAGTGACTTTGACCAAAGCACAGCGCAGCACTGGCGTAGGCCAGGACGGGGACCGCGGCTGGACACTCACACTTCCAGATTACGCTCGCGGGGACAGGCGTAGGGAAAGGCCTCTCCTGACAGGCCAAGAGAAGGAGGCCATGCCTACCATGGGCAGCAGTGGCTGCCGTTTCAGGTTTTCAAAGGGGGTTAGTGTGAGCTTGGTACACAGGTCTGATTCAGGAAGCCATGGTTCAATAACTCAAGCTGCCATACACTGACAGAGAAGAAACAGGACCAGGAAACAGAAAAATATGCTGTGTCCAGCTTTAAGGTGGAACAGGACCAGGACACAGGGTACTATGATGTTCCAGCTTTAAGGTGGAACTGGACCAGGACACAGGGTACAAAGATGTTCCAGCATTAAGGTGGAACTGGACCAGGAGGTCATTTACCTTCCGCTGTGCCAGAACTGCCGTCTGCCTTGAAGTTGCTGGTGCTCTTCTTCCGACGGTGCTTCTTGCGGTTGGCGTGGGGGGAGGGTGGGGGGTCCACCTTGGGGCTGGTGGTGCCAGAGATACTGGGGCTGGAGCACAGAGACTCCCCAAGACCTGTGTCTGTGAAGAGAGAGGACAGAGCATTAGCCTGTCTCTGAAACTACATTACCCAGAGACTCGCCCAGACCCATATCTGTGAAAAGAGAGGACAAAGCATTACCCTCTGAAACTACAATATAGTGAGAACAATCGAAATGCCAAAAGCGATGCATAAATAATAATAATAATAATGATACACAACAGTAGCAATGTTAGAACAGCTGTACATTAAATATAATAACATGAATTATAATAAACGTAATACTAATTCAAGTAAGCACAGTAGTAATATCAGAGCCAGCTAGTGCCGGCATGGGGCCACCCTCCAGCATAGGGCTGGTCTCTAGCACAGGGCTGCTCTCTAGCACAGGGCTGCTCTCTAGCACAGGGCTGCTCTCTGGCGTAGGCCATCAGAAGGCAGTTTCACTTTTCATGCGCAGAGGTGACAGCTGTGACTGCGGGCTGAATGAAATAACATCAATATCAGGGGCGAGCCGGCGGAGTGATGGGAGCTCACTCCCAGCCCCGCGCCAGGCCAGACAGCCCCAAGGACACCCATAACTTATTTTACAATCATTTAGTCTCAGCTCAAGTGGAAAACGTGACAACTTATCTCTGCTGACAAGATGCCATCCCACAGAACACAATTAACTGCTGCGGATTAACTGCCCCCCCCATCTGCATCTTACCCCCACCCCCGGCCCGTCCTGACTCCCACACAGCGTCCTCCCACCCCCATCTCCCGCACCCCCGGCCCATCCTGACTCCCACACAGCGTCCTCCACCCCCAGCCCATCCCCATCCCCTCCACCGCCAACCCGTCCTGTCTCGCCCTCCACGCCGCTACTCAACTGCACAGGGCCAAGTGACCCGCCGGGGGTGAGGGGTACAGGAAGGGTGCCAACCCTCCAAATCAAAAACACTTAGGAAGCATTACAAACGCAAAATATTTTCCTGTAGTTTGCCACAAAAGCTACAATTTGCTCCTAACCGTCTGCAATGTTTTGTGAAATATCTGCCCCTGTTTGGTGCACGTACCAGGGATGCTGTGGTGTAACCAGAACCAGAACGCATTTAGGAATCTGGAGTCACAACATACACAATCGCCCTCCCAGTAGCCATAGTAACAGCACTCAGAAACTGGAAGTTCAGTACAGAACTGTTTCCAAACCGGTTTGCAACACTTGACATTAATGCAACTGTGCTGCTTTCTACAAATGAAATTAATGCACTGTTCCTGAAGAAGTCCAAAAGGGTCCTATAGAGCCAAAATGCGAATGCTGTGCGAAACAATTCTGTCTGTGAGCAAGTTAAAAATGCTCAAAACAGGGACCAGGGGTGTGTGTGAGGTGCAGCAGGTTGGGGGATCTCTTTCTGCTGAATGGAGAAGGACAGGCCAGACAGACAGACGGGCGAGACAGACAAAGCGGCCTGATCACACATCCAGGTTTAGCCCCGCCTCTGATGCGCTGGCGGGTGATAGGCCCACAGAAACAACAAAGAACACCAACAAACACTAAGACGTTCCGTGTGTATGGCACAATCATTCACTTACTGGCACAGAGAATGTGACCGTGGACTTCCCGCCCTACCTCTGCTGATGCAGCGCAAGGGATAGACAACTCAGAGGTTGCAGGTTTGATTCCCAGGCGAGACAATGCAGTTGCAACCTTGAGCAAGGCACTTAAGCTGAATTGCTTCAGTAAATATCCCATGAGCCATATGTTAGCATTAAATAAAACCCCAGTAAGCCATGTAAGTCACTCTGGATAACAGCGCGTTGCAGGCGGCCTAAATGCTGATCTCCAGTGGGCTTTAATCCAACATTTAACTGACTGGATCCCAAAGTGGCTGCAGACGCTGGGCTGCCATTGGGCGGCAGCCGGGGGGTAGCGGTGGATGTAAACTGAAAAGGGAGAGAGTGACGCTCCGCTCCTGGGCCGGCAGGGAAGGGGGGGAGGGGGGGTGGCTGTTTGCGGGGGTAAACACAAAAGGACGAGAGCTGAGATGCCCTACAGACAGGGACAAATTAAACCAGGAATGTTTGCCCACCGGTCAGAACAGCAAAGACTGGGGTGACCCCCCCAAAGAGGCAGCTCCGTCATTCGCTGAAGGCTCTCTCACAGGCCCCACCCCCACCGTCCAAGCCAACCCCCGCATTCTGTGCCCAATGACTCCTAGCTCCTAATTAGAGCCACAGCCATTAGTCTTGTTAGTAATAGTTATTTTTTTACATAATTGAGGGGAAAAGGCAACAATAAATAAAATAAAAAAGGGCAAACCTATTATTTTTGTGCGTGCGTTGGCGCTCGGGGCCACGTTTGCCGAAACGCGAGCGAGGCACCCGGAGGGACATGGCGGACCGCGGCGTCAGGGACAGGGAGGCGGAGACGGCCTCTCTTCTCTAAACCGCCTCGTCTGCTCTCCCCTGCTTCCCTTTAACTGCTTTTTATTTTTCAAAGATGCTGCAATTATAACGGTTTAATCCCGGTCTAGTTTCAGACGGAACGCCACGCACGCTACGCTAACCATGTAAACCACACAGAGTTAAAAACATAAAAAGAGAGAGGAGCACAAGCAACACACTCCCATGACACTAAGAAAACTGTACCGTTACAAATTCTTAATGAGCATTTAACGACTCATAAAGGAGGAGATCCGTGTTTCGTGACTATGTGAGAGTATATCCTGGAACACCAAAAGTTTAACAGCAGGGCGATGCCACAGTGCCGATTAAGATGAACAAATTCCCTTCAAGCTTTTAAAGCGGCTGTTAGATCCAATGCGACACCGCGTCAGACAGAGCCACAGTTAGCTCCTGGAATACGGACGAAGAATGAAGCGAGAAGAACAACGAGCCTTTTCACACCGAGGGAACTTTTCTTTCCTGTCAAAATGATGCTGAGCAAAAAAACAAAGAACTTTAAAACTCTCTCCTTTGATGGCGAGCAAAGCTCTATTTTTTTTTTTTGCTAAACTGAGCAAGCGTCCGGCTTTCTTCTTCCCACGAACACCAAAAATGAGCGCCGATTGGTCTCGGAAGATTTTGGCCTGATCGCGGCCGAGGTGAAGGGTCTCTAAACGGGGGAGGCTCGAGCGGAGGGAGGGGGGGGGGGGGGCGAGCCTGGAGAAGCAGGCAAGACGAGGGGGCTCTCTCCACCGTCTCCTCCCACTGCTGAGGACATAACCAGCAGCGACTCTCTCCAGACCCGTGGGGCCACGGCAGCACAACTTCAGCTAATTACTTTATCGCTGCATTTATTTCCCCCTCTCTCTCTCTCTCTCTCTCTCTGTCTCTCTTTAATGTCAGGGAAGCGGGATCTCATTTCTGTAAGCTCCCTGGGCTAGAGGTGACAACTTCCAAGTCACCCAGCCGTCACAGCGCATCCAGTCAGCCGGCGCATGGGTACATCATTAGGTCTGCGCCGCAAAGGTTGTTTTTATGAAGGTGGGGGCTTTACGTGGCAGCAGTGCTTTCAGCCAGCTTTGAGTAGCGTGCCGCTAACAGGCCTGACAGAGGCCTCCAGGACTCCATTACTGCAGCATGTCTGCCATCAGCACACAGCCACGCAAACGCCCCGCCCGCACCACACCGCCTGCACCGGCTTTCAGAGAGCGCACCGATATTACCGCACCCTAACTGTAGCATTTAACGCTAACAAATACCATGTAGGATTAGTGGCAGTTAAAAGCAGTTTCCAGTCCCCAATGCTCCTCTCTGCTCTCTCCTTAGCCTGAATGCCCTAAATTCGGGGCGTAAGCAGTACCTTGTTGCCCCGCTGGCAGAGCGTGTCTTTTCATTGGATCGTAAGGAAGGGCAAACCGTCATGTGCCAACCTGAGTCAAAGATATGACCTACCCGAAGGGGCTGTCTGATGCCGTCGCTCCACACGGACAGACAGACGGACAGACGGACGGACACGGGACGAGCGTGTCAAACACAGGAAATTAAAACGCCAGCTGCGCCCCCCCCCCCGACAGCGCCTGTGCCCTGCCCCCCGGACGCGCGTTTAAGCACTTCACAGCTTTAATGGGCGTCTCGGGCGGGCGCTGGGCGTTGGGCTGATCGCACCCGAGGCCGCTGGACAGGACTCTGTCGCTCGCGCTCATCGTCATAGCGACGTGCCAATCAACTGCCCGCCGTCCGTCGCCCCGGCGACACAGTGTAAACGGCCAGCTTCAGAGGGAGTGGCACCACTGCAGCGGCAGCTTGGCCACGGACGGAAACTCTAACTATGGGTTATCAATGATACTAATGATAATAAGAATAATAATAATAATTATTATTATTATTATTTTAAGCACCTGCATAACCTGATATGCACAATCAGAAGGCTTCTGCTAATGTGTCTTCAGAGACGTCTTGTAAGCTTCTTATGTAGAAGCTTACAATGCATTGCATTTGAACTGATGTTTGCATTTAATCTAAGGATACTAGCAACATTCAGTCAGACAGATCAACATCCTGTGGCATTTGTGCTAATGCATGAAAATATGGATGTTTTAAGATAAAATTTCACTGAAAATTCAAGTGTCATCAACTAATTTTATACCAAATTTATGCAAAGTCCTGAAACTTACTACGGCAAGCTTAAAGCGATGTTCAATAAGTGAAATCCATTGGAAAGCCATTGTGCTTCCGGGGAATTGAATGAGAGGGTTAAATGGCAGAAGAATGAAAGCAGAAGAGCTCTGAAAGCATATTCCCTCAGACCTCTCCCAGACGTGGAGGGGGGGTGGGGGGGTTGGCTAATTGAAAAATCTGGGCACTTTTTTATTCTCATCTCCTTAAAATGAATCTGGAGTTGATAATGGTGGCCTGTGAGCGGCCATTAGTTTGATAAACAGTTAAAGCAGCATTAGGCCGAGGCAGCTGAATCAATGGGAGATGTACGAGAGATCCAGGATGTGATGGTCACACCCCTTCCCCACCCCACGACTGCCTCGTTGTAACTCAGGCCCTGTAAGAACCACAACAGGCTGTGAGTCCACCCGCCATCCTTCTGGCCATGTAACAGAACTGACTCCAGGTGCGACTCCAATCGTCAGTCCCTCAGAGCTGACTGTGATTCCAGACCCATCGGTCTGTGTAACAGCACTGACTGTCGTTCGGACTCGAGAGGCCCCCCCCGCTCTGCCCCCAGCTCTGCCCCAGCTCTGCGGGGGCGTGCGCCTACCTGTGCTGATGCCGGAGTTGGCGATGACCGTGGCTTCGCTCCACTGGTCAGCGCTGGACACGGAGTAGGAGCGCTGGTGCATGCCGTCGGGCCGGCTGTTGAAGGACACCAGGCTGATCCCACTGGCCATCTGGGAGGCCGAGGAGCTGCTGGTCACCGAGCCAGCTGGGAGGGAGGGGGAGAGAGGGGGGCAGGGTCAGAGGAACCAATAAGACACAACACACTGGGAGGAACAGGTAAGATGTAACACACTGGGAGGAACAGGTAAGATGTAACACACTGGGAGGAACAGGTAAGATGTAACACACAAGGTTTCCATCCATGCAGGTTATGTACAACCTGTAGGGTAGGAATGCTTGCATATGTGCCAAACGACAGGCGCTTCGAAAATTTTCAAAGGCTGGTTTCAATTGGGCGACGAGTTTCAGAGTAGCATGGCTAAGGGTTAGAGTGTTGATAGTGAAGAGTTGAAAATCAAATGGAGTGACAAATAGAGTGAAGACATTGACCGTTTACATGGGATTTGTGCTTGCTGAGATCAAATCTATTTTTGTGTGCTCATATGGAAATGTAGTCAAAACAGACATGGAAGGACTACAAGAATCGGGACGTTGTTTGGAGCGGAATAGGTAGAGCCTATCTATTTTCAATCACCACTAATGACCGCATTACCGGTGCATGGTAAACTGCACCCCTCTTTAATAATGAGCGAGACTCTTCCGATTTACAGAGTAGCCTTATCCATCTCAGTCCGCAGAGGCTCTTCTCTCCTCTTCCTGTCCGCCATTATCTCTTAAAGAACTCCTCAAGGTTTTCCGCCGAGCCGTCCGTTCGTCTGTCCTCGCCCCCTTTCCCGCTCCTTTAACCCGGCCCAGTGGAAGTGACAGAGCTCCTTTTAAACACGCACTTAGGAAGCCAAAGTTAAAAAATATACCTGCTTCAGCGTTGATGTATAAGGCGGTGATTTGTGTGGGGGATATATGACAGGCCGCTGCCGCCTGCCTACGGGGAGCTCCACAGACCGAAATGTCACGTCTCAATTTAATCTCCTTTCAAACGAATAAATAAGGCTCTCTCTTGCCTAATGAGCACCTTTTGCTAAATGAGAACATTAATATATACATTTAGACTGAGAGACAGAGAGAGGAGAGAGGGAAAGGGAAGGAGACTTCAGAGCGATCAAGCGGAGATGGTGGCGGTCGGACCGCGGTTTAACACTGAATGCGACGCACGGTCCAAGGGGAGGAGCACGGCAGGCTGAAGCTCAAACACAGTGAGGCCTGGATAACTGGTGGGAATAAGATGCGCGGGGCTGCGCTGTGGGGCTGCGCTGTGAGGCTGCACTGTGGGGCTGCACTGTGGCTGCTTGGGCTGCACTGTGAGGCTTGCATGTGGGCTGCACTGTGGGCTGCTGTTGTGGGCTGCACTGTGGGGCTGCACTGTGGGGCTGCACTGTGGAGCTGCATTGTGGAGCTGCATTGGGGAGCTGCATTGGGGAGCTGCATTGTGGGGCTGCACTGTGGAGCTGCATTGTGGGGCTGCATTGGGGCTGCACTTGGGCTGCACTGTGGGGCTGCATTGTGGGGCTGCACTCTGGGCTGCACTCTGGGGCTGCACTCTGGGGCTGCACTCTGGGGCTGCACTCTGGGGCTGCACTCTGGGGCTGCACTCTGGGGCTGCACTCTGGGGCTGCATTACAGGGCTGCACTGTGGGGCTGCACCGTGGGGCTGCATTGTGGAGCTGCCTGTGGGAGCTGCATTGGGGCTCCTGTGGGCGCACTGGACTACATTGTGAGGCTGCAAGGAGCCATGGAGCTCTTGGGGAGCTCACTGTGGGCTGCACATGTGGAGTAATGTGGGCCTCGGCTGAGCATGTCAATGGCAGGCCAAACCTTAGCGCTGCTCGGGAGACTAGCCGCATGGGCCAAATGGAATATGTCCTAAGCGCGGCCAATGAGCTGTCACTCGCCGCAGCCAATTACTCTTTACACGTGTCAATCAAAGAGGGAGATATAAGGGGCCCATTAGCCCAAACCCTTTCAGCGCTGCTCCTAATGTGTCATGGGCTCATTAATCCAATACAGGTCAGAGCCCTGTATGGGAGTATAGGGATACACATATACCTACACACACACGCGCGCACACACACACACACAGGGCAGGTCAGAGCCCTGTACAGGAGTAGAGAAATACACATAAATCTATCCACACACACACACACACACACACACTACAAGCTATGTATGGGACCACAGAGTTAAGCACATACCTAAAAGAACAGAGTTGAAACTATACATGGGCACAAACACAACGAAAAGGTATGACACAAAGATCAACACAAAACAAACTGGGGCTTCACATGGATATGATGTCATTCAGACTATCAAGTTACATGAAACCACCACATTCCCAACATTTTTGTTGCCGTACCATTGTACACTGCTCTCTTTATTTCACTGCCTCTCTCTCTCACTCTCTCTCTCTCATTAGAGCCCATTTCTGGAGCTGGCTGAGTGGAGAGAGGACTCAGATTGCATTAATATTCATGACGATAATTAGTACATGTATCACGGGTCACTGAATAGTCATGCTATTAGTTTGGTCTTGGCGAATCGTGAGTGCGTGTGTGCGTGCGTGCGTGCGTGCGTGCGTGTGTGCGTGCGTGAGTGCGTGCGTGAGTGCGAGTGTGCGTGCTCTATTCACATGGTGAGGCGGCACCATACAAAGCATGTGCATACAATGTAATGAAAACATAAAACAAATAAATACAAGATATCAATAAGATGTAACAAAAACGGCATTACAACTGAGAACCAGAGTGACCAACGGAGCAGCGAGACTCCAGGCCCAGGCTGCAGAGAGGGCTAACAGCCTCACATCAGCACAACACAGTCCCTTTACCCAGCCCTTCCACACCCTGTACACAGGACCCGCCGCGCTTCCCACAAAACGTGTGGTTCGCGTTGAAAAAAAGGAAAACCGTTTCCTTCTGAAACCCTAGAGATTCTGAGATTTTATGGAGGTTTAAAAACAAAATGACAAAAATGATGTCGAACAGCACTGACATTTTACTTGTCTGACAGACCGCTGATATTTTAGTTGTCTTCGCACAAATTGTACATATATGTTTTCCCGTTCATACAAGTTGTGGCCTTGTTTTTTTCTTCAGGCTGTTAATTCCTGAAAGTGGTGTTGTGTCAGTCTCAGGTGGTCAGTACTGAGGGGACTCGAGTGTGAGCCAGACCCATACTGCTCTACACGCGGTCTGTGACTCACGCCACACTGGTTCTGACAGAGCAGGTGACAGACTCACCTGTGGTTCTGACAGAGCAGGTGACAGACTCACCTGTGGTTCTGACAGAGCAGGTGACAGACTCACCTGTGGTTCTGACAGAGCAGGTGACAGACTCACCTGTGGTTCTGACAGAGCAGGTGACAGACTCACCTGTGGTTCTGACAGAGCAGGTGACAGACTACTAAGGACATGTGTGTGTGTGTGTGTGTGTGTGTGTGTGTATATGTGTGCGTGTGCATGTGAGTGCATGTGCGTGTGTGTGTGTGTGTATGTGTGCGTATGTGCGTGCGTGTGAGTGCATGTGTGTGCGTGTGTTCAGGTGTGTGTGTGTGAGGGGTGATGAGGCTGACCCTGGTTCTGGCCCAGCTGCAGGTTGCTCATGTCCTTGGCGAGCCCGTTGGTTTTGGGGCTGGACACGGAGGAGCAGGTGGACACGGCGCGGGGGGGGCGCTTGCCCGGGACCTTCACAGTGGTGCGCAGGAGGTCCACCTCTTTACCGTGGATGTTCTGCATGTAGTCCTGTGAGCAGAGATGAGCATGTGCATGGGGTTACTCTCACACGTGCACACACACACACACACAAACATGTGGCTGTGGTCAAGTGTGACCTGCCCGTTAAAACTTCTTTTCATTTGAGCAATTAAACAAGCCCTAATTATTTTAGTGCTTCTCGCCAAATGCTCTCTCCATTGGGACCTCGCCCCCACGCTCTAAATATCCCTCTGGGGGGGGTCGTCATGGTTTTCTCCCTGCAGAACACACTAACCACACTGCAGCCTGCCGCTATCTCCATGAGGGCCACGCCAGCCCCCCCCTCGCTCACTGAAGCGGGGGGGCAGAATACCCCGGTGCGCAAGCTGGGACGTCCTACATCAAAGAGGGGGGGGGGGCAAGACCAGAGCGGCGTCTGGCGAGGAGGGCAAGGACGACGCATCGGGATGAGAAGACGACAAGCCCCCCCCCACCCCACCCCCCTCCACAGCACCCTGCCCCACCCTCTCCTCACGAGAGACTGACAAAATGGCATTTCAAAGCCAAGTGCTCTCGACAGCGCTTAACAAGCCACCAGAGAGCTCTTCAGCCCCGGCCCCGCTGGAGTCATCAGCGGCCCTGCAACAGCTTGACGGAGGTAATTGCATCTCCATTTGCATTTCCCTCCTTTTATCATCCGCACGCTGGGAACCGCACGAGGGGTGCGGCGAGCCGGACCCCACAAACTACATACGGAGGACACGTTGTGTGTGTGTGCGTGTGTGTGTGCACGCATATGCAAGATCACACACCATGTTTACAGCTTAAGTTCGGAGGGCTGGTAAGAACACTGGAAGCACAGATCTGATGAAGAGTCCTTTCTAAAAGACCAAACAAACACGTGGAAAAGTTTTTTTTTTGTTTTTTTAATCTATGCATATATTTACGTACTTGAATACTTTTTTGAAAGATGTGCAAGTGTGCCAGCTGTAGAATGTTCTCCATTTTCAGGGGAGCATTATCAAGTTTCACCGCTAATTATGCTGCATCTATTTCCACGCACTTAATTAGTAGCATTAATGTGATCTCTTTTCACATAGTCAAGCAATTAAGAGCCATGATTGAGTTTCATTCTATTAGCCTCAACAAACAGTCTAATTGATGGCGTCCCTTACAGATGTGGAGGACCTGCTGGATGCTGAGAGCACTTGACGAAGCTTTGGGGGGGGGGGCGGGGGTCAGTTTAAAACTAATGAACACAGGATCAGTGTGGAGCCGTTTGGTGGACTGGCTCTCCGATATCCCACTGGACACCGCAACCTTTTACCCACGCTGGGGGTCTGCTCTGAGTCAGCTCCCGGACTTCCGGCACGCCGCAAGTGTTTACTGCGCTGGAGAGCCGGATCACGTGACCCGAGATCATGTGATCACTCCAAATGGGACGGTATGGGATCAGCATTTATACTGAGGACATATCTCAGTTTTTTCTTTTCTTTTTTTCCTGCAATGCAACCATTAATCCAGAACACTGCGTGAGCAAAGTTGTTCTCCACAGCACTGGGAGAATGGGGATCTCTTCTTGCGTCTACAGAACCAGAGCTACGTGTAGCGCACGGGGAAGGGGACCGTGCGTGGAGACAGAGGTGGCAAAAGCTTGACTATTCAAAATGTCAAATCAATCAATTAAGAGTAAGGCAATTAATACAAATAAATTCATTAACTGATTAGGCGTGCTTTTCTTCTGGCTACCTGAATCCATGCCTCTGACCTAGCATGGGCTAAGCTCTCACGCTAACAACGTAATTCAGGTTTTAATTAAAAATAACATTAAGGTCTGATTGCATCTGCAGGAAGACAGAGAGAGAAAATATCATCAATAAGATGGCGCAGGGACAGCATACAGTCCGCGTGCGCTAACAAGCCTAGGGAAGCGGGCAATTAGGGGAGGCCATTACGACATAATGCTACACGTTATCCACGTCGCGATTGGGCACGCAGGTGACGCAGCGGCCCAGGCGCATCTCGCTCAATCAGCGGAGTCCTGACGGCCAGGCGGGCTACGCTGCGCGGCGTGGCGGGAAAGCCGCCAGGAGGCCAGCTATCCCAGCGGGCAGAGCTCGCCGAGTCCAGCGCGAGAGAAAGAACGGATCAAGAAAAGAAAAATGAACATCTTTCATGGTGATGCTGTTGTCTGAAAACCCACAAAGTGTGAGAGGAATTGATGTGATTTCTGTTGCTTAAGCCACGCGGTGAGGACCATTTGTGCTACTTAGCCTATGCTTAGCAACACGACTGATCCAGGAGAACTTACTGCAGCTGCCCAAACCATCTTTTGATATACACATTTTAACCCATTAAAAATTGTATAGTTATTAACATGAACAAGCTGTAAGCCTGCTATAGCATCTGCTATCTCTGCAAGTCAAATATGGCTTTAACATGACAAAGCACAGCTCTGTGGAAGAAATTCTCACCACAAAGAAACTTCTTGCAGCAATGCATTTTGGGAAAGATGTGGAAATCAATGCTGCTAGTGAAAACTTTTATTAGCATAATTGTGGGATATCCATGGTAGCTGTTCGTATTGTCCTGCACACTGGAATTAGCTGTCCATATGACTCCACTCACCAGTAATGTGATATTTTTTTAGTGCACTTATAACTAAAATATTCATAACAAGAAATACAAAGCTTTCACAAAAACTAAATCAAAGAATGCTGTAGAATGTTGTAGAATATATTTTCATAACTTGAGGAAATTTAAAAGCGTTTACAGTTTCAAAGCTGTAGGAAGACGAACATGAGTTAAAACGCAAATGTGAAAAGTAAGTAATCCAGACAGACAACAACAGTCTGTCTCGCCTGTTTCCCCATACAAACTAATTAACTAATTAGACCAATTAAGGCGGGGTAATTGGTTGACACAGAAGACGTGCATTCACACGGAGCCCCCCAGGCTCTGAGTTAGAGGCCTGTGACCTCAGCTGATGGAGGAGAGGGCGGGGTCAGGGATCAGAGAGCAGGAAGTTGCGGTCAGAGAGCAGGAAGTCGGGGGCAGGGATACTCACGTGCAGGCTGGGGTGGTAGGTGAGCACGCCGTTGTCGCACAGGGTAACGTATTTCTTCTTCCACTCTTTATTTAGGGACTTGCCACTGCGCTTTAGGAGCATTCCCTACAGAGAGAGAGAGACAGAGAGAGAGAAAGAGTATTCATATTAATATCAGTTAATATTATTTTTATATAGCACTGTGTACTGAGATGCTGAACAGTTGACCAAAATACATACATTTTGGGAAATGTTACTTTCATAGTAAACCGGCCAAATAAACACTTGCAGTGCCGTGAAACATATGTATTATTATTATTATTATTATTGCACACACATTATTACATCATTATTCTTATTCACAAGCCTGACATTGTGTAGGCAAGTTGTGGCAGGGCTCCCTTTGATGTCATGACTAACTTTATTTCTATCCCCCTTCCCTCCAAATATCCCCAGACCCACCAAAAAATGAGCAGGAATTTAGCGGATGTAGATTGGAGCATTGCACAAATGGCTTGCTTTGTAACTGGGCTGAAGATTCCTACAGACTAATTCCTTAAGATCAGGCCCTGCTTTTGCTCCCCGTGCTTGTGTATTTCGCCATCTAGTGGTGAAACAAAGGTACTTCCGACACTTTCGGCAGGAGCTGGGGGGGTGGGGATCTGAAGGCACAGTAAATCACTGCCATTAATTGCTACATCGAGAATTCGACATTATTTTGAGCCCTGTTTCGGGTTGGGGAGGGGGTGACTTTGCGCCGAACTTGGAGTACCTCTCTCCTCTCGACATGAACGCTGGGCAATGTTAATGTTCTAAATGTTAAGCGGTAGCGATATAGGAAATCTATGCCGTGGCACCTCACAGTGTCTGCAGGCTGTGATGAAATGGCGCTCATAAATTTATATTAAAGGCCTGTTCGATGGCAATTATTTACCAACAAAGATTTATTGATCCCTGCTTCAGTCACAGGCTCATGGTGAGGGGCGGGGGAAAGGGGGGGGGCATGATAGAGAGAGGTACCTCAATAATGACCTCAAAAAGTTCCTGCTCCTACCCCCCTGCCCCCCCCCAAAGAAGTTGGGAGACTGTGCGGGGCAGTTGGCAGTGGCCTGGGGTTTGAATCCCTACCATGGAACTTTCTGTACTGTGATCCCGTCTCCATCTGTAACCTGTTCTGCTTTTCTACTGCCCGACTAAAGACAAAAATATAGATGCATCTACGCACATCCTCAAACAAACTATCTTCGCAAAGACAGCTCACAGGTCAAGCCATTGATAGCTCGCAGGTCAAATCACCTGCCAGCGCCAGGCTGATGTGCCGGCACATACTGATTAGATCACTGCTCTGCTTGAGCTCAGCGTGTGAATAAGCTAAAGCACACGCTCTCCCTAGATGAGGAGTTGAATGGCAGATTTGACAAATGGACTCTGGTACTGTGGAGTATTAGTGGGTGAAGTGGCCTTCGCAGCCGTGGAATCTGCGGGTTCAATCTCCAGAGCAGATGCCGTCACTGTACCCATCAGACCTAACCGCTTCAGTTAAATATCCAGCAATCTAATGGAGTAATTTGTAAAGATAACGGGCACGTCCAGTGTCAAAGTGTATCTGCTCAGCAAACAGCAAAAGGGAATATCATCCTGGGGTTTATCACAGAGACGATACGCTTGGTGTTTATTCTGTAACTCATTATTTGTCAAACATTGACTGAATAAAATGCATTAGATAAAGAAGCTATTCCAGAAGCCTCCATACTGCTGCTGAATTTTTATTATTTGAAAGCACTTCGTGAAACAGTTTTCTTTTTTTTAAATCCGCAGGGGAAAAAAGAAAGAAAAAAAAGTCTTCCCGTACCGAAAGTAAATCTCAGATAACAACCCCAGAACTGAAAGTAACTGTGGTTTGTTTACACATACAAAAAAAAATTGAAAGAAAAAATAAATTCTTTCAGGAAGCGAGACGGTTTTTAAAAATGTATTATTAATTCTCGTTCTCATACGAATATACGAGGACACATTAGCGCGCGGATCTGACCATTACCGAGCTCTCCTACGCACATCAGCTGCGCCTGGCTGGCTGTTTAACAGGCAACCGCCCACACTTCATTTCAGCCAAATTCATTAGGCAAGAGGGGAATAAAACTGTCCGCTGATTAGCAATTACTCCGTATCTGCTGTGTGTGTCACTTCACTGGACTTGTTAAACATTAACACTGCAGACGAGGGAAATTAATAGAGTCCAAGCGTGTCTGGGAAAAAGATCACGCAAAGTGGAGGCTGACAGCGAGGCCAGGAGGAGGAGGAGGGGCCCGCTGCACATGGGCCCTTCTGTAAACAAACGGAAACAAATAACATCGTTTTTTTAATGTTTTGATTTCGGTTACAGCGACCGAACCGGGCCCGCAAAAGGACGATAAAAACAACAAACCGAGGGAGAATGCAGACCGTGATAAACGAGAGGTAGCGGCACGTTTCAATTTAAATTCAAATTAAAGGCTAACGTGCTCTTGGCCTTGTTAAAACATTTCAATCAACGGAGTGCGAAACTGTGACGACCTGAACTTCTAACGCACCAGAACTCTGAATTTTCGGGATAGGGTAGAGTTTAGCGTAGCGCATCATTCTGCACCACTGAGCTTCATGTTGTACATCACATGCCATTGCACAGAATTACCCCTCTGTCAAGCCCACTAACTGAATGGGAACATTTTTCCCAAGAAACATTCCCCATTTCCCTCACAGGATCTATCGTGAGAAGACGGGGGTTGTGGGACTCTGGGTCAGCGCCTCTGAATGTGAAACAGGCCAATGCATACACAAGTGACAGGCACGACTTAAACAAGTATTTAAAACAGTGAAACTTTAAAATACTGAAAAATTCCAGTAAAAACAGAAAACATTCCAAGACATCCCTGAGAATTACATGTGAAACATGTTGCTAGCCATAACATACAATCAAGTGAAAATAAAAATGCCTTCCTGATAGTGGTTCAATGAGACATTTCTATTAAAACAGTTAGGCTAAAGTCCCTTGAAATTATCATTTGAGCCAAACCCGGTTTGAGGCCTACAGTGTGTCACTTGTGTACAGCCTGTTTGAGCATGTGTAAACCATTTTGTATGTGCATCTAAATGTGTGTGTGTGTGTGTGTGTGTGCGTGCTTGCATGTGTGTGCGAGTGCATGTGAGTGTGTGTGTGTGTGTGTGCATGTGAGTGAGTGTGTGTGCGTGTGTGTGTGCGCATGTGAGTGAGTGTGTGTGCGTGTGTGTGTGCGCATGTGAGTGTGTGCATGTGTGCATGTGCATGTGAGTGTGTGTGTGTGTGTGTGCATGTGCGTGTGTGCATCTGCATGTGTGCATGTGAGTGTGTGTGTGTGTGTGTATGTGTGTGCGTGTAAGCAAGAGGCTGGGAGGAGGATCCGTTAAAGGTATCCCCATCGCTGCACACAGTAGCAAACTACCCGACCTATTTTTATAAAGTGTCCACACAATTTGGGGCCGGGTTTATTAATTTTGCTCATCCGTCGCCCGGGTGACAAGCGATCCTTTAGCGGGGGAGGCTAATTGAACGGCACGTCGCCCCTCTGATGGGCCGTATTTTTCACCACCTAAAACCCGGCCTGATGACACATTAGCTCGCTCTCCGTTACCTTCGCTGGCCTGACAGCTCGCAAGGTCTCCCCACAGAGAATAAATTGAGGAAATAAATAAATCATGAATTTGCATTTCTTCATTTCCAAGCGGTTGCTTCCATCAAGAGAAGAGATTGGGGGGGAAACAGCATAAATAATAAATAAAAAATAAAATGAAATGATAAAAAATGGGTGGTGGGGGGGGCATCGTACCTGCTGACACCAAGTACATATGTTGAGAACCACACGTTAGCTTGCTAGCTCATTCGACTGTGACGCTCACCAGCGTGCTGCAATCTGACTGACTGACTGACGCTCTCCTGTTACTAAGGGAACGCACGGCCCTCTGTCAAAATAAGAGCGCGATCACCCTGCTTATCCTGTCTAACTGCAGGAGCCCTGTTCACGGCCTACGCTCTGGCCTTACTGGTCAATTGCTGCAAATAGGAAGTCAATACTTCTGCCTGGCTCCATAAAATAAACACAGGACTTCCCACAGTCCTCAGCTGAACTGAACAGGGCAGGTCTCCCCACAGAAGCCATAGAAGAGTGTGATTCCCTGAAAAGTGACTTAAAACATACACATACATACACACTCGCATGCATGCACATGCACACACACACGCACACACACACACACACACACACACACACACAGCAGTAGCTACAGATCTGCTCAGAGCAGGCCTTTGTTCATGTCAGGACAGGGGACTGAGGATGTCATTCCAGGCCGTGTGTGTGAGACGGGGGCGGGGCGGGCGGGGCGGGGGCCACGCTGGCTCATTTCCCCGGCGTCAGTCAGGGCCGGGGGCCGCGGCTCGGTGACGGACGGCGGCTGAAAGCCGGACAGCCCGTATCGCGGCCGGCCATCTGATCGGGCCGGTGCGGTCAGCAACACCCCCAGCCCATTTATCATCCGCACAGACACCTCTGGGGAGGGGGGGCACGGGGGAGACACAGTGTGCGCGGGTGCTGGGGTTATACACCCCCACCCCCCACCCCGCTCCGCTCACACACCTCCATACAGCCAAGCACAGGGCCGTGCGGTCGCATGCGGCTAAATGGGAACGATGGACACGAGCCGTACTGCACACGTACGAGCGTGTGACGGGTGAGGGGTATGCTGGGAGATCTGAGGGGAGATCACAGAGACACTGAACAAACACAGAGCTACAGAACGGCTGAACCAGCGAGCTCTCACCCGCACAGGGTGCACTTCACTGGGGCTGAGAACAGACACACATGCACACATGTACGCGCACACACATACACACGCGCGCGCACACACAACCACACACACACACACAGATAAGGTCGTCTCTGATGAAGCAAGGACAGGGAAGGTCAGGCCCCAGGGAGCTGGGCGAGCTCAAGATAAAATAAAACAGGACAGAAAAAAAACGCAGCAACTGATTTATCTGATAAGAGTTCTGGGTAATTAATTATAAACTCAATTATCCAAACCTTACTTCAGCAGTCTCAATTCATTAGGAGATAAAACCCTGACCCTAATCTCATTTTTTTTGACAATGAGAAAGAACAGGAAAGTGAAGAACACGGGTTCGCTTTCTGCCTCTCTGGTCAGGAAGGCCTGCTTTGGCTTTGGGTCAGTGACCAGCCCCCTTCCCTTAAATCCCTCCACTTCGTTAAGCCACAGACCCACGATGCTACCAAACAGGAAATGGAGGAAGTGCAGTGCCTAAACTCACAGCATCATGGGACACCCTTCAGACACCCTACAGAAACCGAAATGGAGGATCCCCCACCACAACAAAGATATCTTCTGTGATGATCCAACACGTCGTACCTGCACTCACCACCACACACCAGCAATCGAAGAACATTTCTCCCAACATATTCTTATACCTTTCTAAACAAAAAATACATGTAAAAAAAATGAAAGAGGAATTTCATGGGTTAATTAGCAAGGCAAAAAAAAAAAAAAAAAAAGGTAATCATTCCCGGAACGCTTCTGAGCGGTGACAACCTTTCCTGGGGAAATGATATTTTGCGAATCCAGCGGAAGGCGGATCTTGCTGTTCTCGTTAAGGACTTGATAGCAGGTCTTTAATATTCACCGTCTTAATTAGGACCGCAGTTAATTTCATTAAATTCTTTCGCTGCTAAATGAAGCAGATTATGAGACATCTTTTATTGCGAGGCGTGAAATTACAGCCTGCCTGCTGCCAGTGGCGCTGCGAAACTAATGAATTACAGGGTAAATAACAGCCAAATTAACCATCCAATTTAACTCCTAACAAAGCACCCACTTTAGAGGGCGCAAACTTTCTGTCACAACTTAGACGCGTCTTTACACGAGAGCAGCCGGCATGACCACGCTACACGCGTGCCCTTTCACCACAAACACGCTAAATTCATACAGTATGTAAATATAAAATATAAAATTTTATATATAGCATGAAACGCAGGGCAGTGATGGGAAGATAAGACGCGTCTCCTTCTTTCTCCAGCTAACGCGCAGAGCGTGCTCTGGTGTAAAATGGCCACCAAGGTGGGAGCTGCTCACTTCCTACATTTGAGGCCAGCTTGACCGTAAAGCACTTCTGAGCCAATTTACCATTATGACAGCGACCCTCTCAGCTCCACTAAGCTGTATCTCTGGCGTAACCAAGTCACAGTGCCCAAGTGTTGGGCCAAGTGTGCGGTTAAAAAATCTATGAAAAACAGGGATGGTGTGGGATTATGAATGTGAGATATTGTTCTATCTTCTGCGGTCTTATCAATGACTAGCCATCGGAAGGTCTTGCACAGGTATGTGTAACTGTTTGCCAAAATGTCTTCACCCTGTGACTGAAAAAGCATGCACAGTTTGCACAAAATAATCAGTAAGCTGCCACTGCCTGACCTCTTGAACTGAGCACAACCTGTTTAAACCTGACACTGGGCTTAGCATAGCCTTCTGTCGACCTTTAACCTTCAGCTCACTGTGCCTATCATAGCCCTGACTGGGCAGGTGAGAGAGAACGGGGCGAGCAGGCCTTCGCTGGCGAAACGCCGCCCGTGGCCAGGCCCTGGAAAAGGCCGCGTGCCGGAGAGGGCGGAGCTCTCTCACCCTCTCTCTGAGGTCACGAGCTCTTGTGACAGACGACCCCGGCGGCCATTCCAAAGCGCCCGTTTTCGGGAGGTAACAGCACTTGATATGTGCCCAGAACGGTTACAGGGGCTGTGTAATGCGCGTGGCTAATGCGCAGTCACTTGTTTTTAGGAAGCTCGCAGCCCGCTGTCCGCGGTAATTATCGTGGCGGGGGCTAAAATGGCGGCGGGCGCGGGGTGTGATCTAAAAACAACAGCGCCCTCGGGGTGGCGGGGGCCCGGCCGAACGGCTGCTGTGAGGAGGCGCTCCTGCCTGCTCCTCTCTCCCTCATCCTCCACTCTGCTCCTGCCTCTAAACTCTGTCACTTCCTGTCTCTTTGCCTCCATCACTTCCTGTCTCAATCATGTCCCCCCTGCTTATCACTTCCTCGAGCTGTCACCATAGCACCCACTTATTCTCTGCCTGCATACCTTCCCCCTCATCTCTGCCTCTATCAATGGGGACTTTAAGGATCGAGGGCTGCAGGTACAGCTACGATAACTGGAAATAAACCTGCTTTTTTTGCACATGCGTGAATTTCACTTGCTTCTGTCTGCCATAGTACATTTTTAGCCATTGATGCTCAAAGTCAAACTTCCTGCCTCAATAACTTCCTCCTGGCCTCTCGCACTTCCTGTTTTTCAGCCTCTATCATTTCCTGCCTCTCTGCCTCGTTCCCATCTTCTGCCTCACGGATTCCACTCCAAGACACGGCAGCGCTGCAGCAAATTAATCTGTTAAAATGTGAGATGCCTGCATCGGCGAGGGGGGGGGGGGTGACAAAGACAAGTGCAAGCCTCTCCAGTAATTAGCAGCTAATTAGGAACAAGGAGCAGATGCTGGTGGAGTCCTAGCAGTAAACAGGTTCTGTAAACAAAGCTTGTGAATCTCCGCGCATTTATTAGCCACCTTGACAACCGTCAGAGATTCTCCCGCCATCTGCACCGCCGCGCGGGGTCCAGCCGCACCCCGGCTCTCTAACGGGACTCCTCTCCGCTGGGACGGCAGCGGGGGCCAGACACCGACTGATCAGACTAAATAAACGGGCAAAACAGAGACCCGCGCTCGGGTTTGAGCGGCTCCCTGAGGACACGGCGAATCAGACGCAGACGCCGAGCGTGCGCGTACGCACGTATGGGACGGGAGCGCAGGTGGGAACGCCGTGCCGGGTCTTCCAGGAGGGGAGAGAGCCGGTTTCCCCCTGCGTTTCCTGACCTGGCTCCGGGGGGGGCACGCGATTAGACCGGAAGCGTGACATCACCATCGCTCGCGCGTCCAACCAGGAGCCGGCCGCCACACGGCTTCCTGATCGCGCATCGCCGCAGGACGCCACGTTCCCGCCGTCTAATCGCTGCAGCTGCAGAGCGGGAGTCCGCGTCCCCGTTCCGGGGAGAGTGTGTGAGCGTGTGTGTGGGCGCGTGTGTGAGTGTGGGCGCGTGTGGGCGTGTGTGAGAGCGCGTGTGTGTGAGGCAGCTCGCTGTGTCCGCTGAGCGGTTAGCATCCTTTAATGAGGAGCGTGTTCTAATGAAGCACCCTTTAAAAAAGGGACTCAGTGTAGCAGAGCCACGCAGCACGCTAACCTTGAGCTAGCGCTAGAGCACTAACCCCGGTAATGAGCGCCGGCGGATGACTAATAAACCGCGGTGGGGGTGGGAAGGGTTCTGCCCCGGCTTCAAACGCGCGGAGGTTAGCGGCTCGGCGCCGGTACGCGGGGGAACCGGAGCGCGGCTCGCACGCGGAGCACACGCATCATTATTCACTCTCGCCTGTCCCACCGAGCTCTCCCACGCAGCGCGGCTGAACCTGCGGACAGCACAGTACCCACCCGCGTCGCCACTTCAGGGTTCACCCTCTCGCTCAGGGCAAAGCAACCAGGCCCCCAACAGGGACTGGCTCCCGCAACCCTGCGGTCACGAGGCCGGTGCCCTAACCGCTACGCGACAGCGCAGCGCCTGGCCTTTCCGTGAAACGCGGGTTTATTAAACGCTCTGGTGCGGTCGCCACGTTTGAACCAGCGTGTTAGAATCCTGCTAGGGGGGATACGACAGAGCGATGACACTGATTCAGGGTGTCTCCTCTAAAAGCAGCAGCAAGCCTCAAATGGACTCCTGTTGTCCACTGATGAGTTTAAAGAGAGCCATTAAGGGACGTGTAGCTCGGAGGGGGGGGCAGGGGGGCCGGACGGGGCCGGGGTGCGATGTTCTCGCGGGGGCCGCCTAACGCTGGGAGACATCTGCCAAAGCGATTAGCGCCGCGCGCTCCCCGGTACCGAGAGCCGGCGATCAGAGAGCGCGTCCTCGGCCGCGCAGTGCGTCTGCAGCGGGACAGCGCCGCGCGTCCGCCCTCTTCAAACGCCGCGCAGTGCGTCCTCTTCAAACGCCGCGCGTCCGTCCTCTTCAAACGCCGCGCAGAGCCGCCGGAGCGGGTTGCGCTCGGACGCGAACGCTCTCGGCGAAAGAGGACGGAAGGGTCGGGGGGGGACAAGCGATACGATGGCTCCGGTGTGAAACGGGCGCCAAACGGGAAGCAGGTACGCACAGCCCCCCCCCTCCCCACACCGCGCCTAATTAGAGAGCAGGTCTGCCGCCAGGACGGCTGCCGCGGCGCGTGAGAGGCGGGGAGGAAGATGGGGAGCGACGCGGAGAGGGGGGAGGAAAAGACCACGGGGAATTATCAAATCAATTAACATCCAATTCCAAAATTCATTTCTGTCCTGTGCCTCTGAGCAGCCGCTCCGCCGTGTTTGCTTCTGCAATAAGCCGGCTCGTTAGGACCGCGGCGGGTCCAACGCCGGCGAAACGCTGGAACGCGGGAAACGCTGGGGGAACGCTGGGGAACGCTGGAACTGGAGGAACGCTGGGGAAACGCTGGGGAACGCTGGGAGTGGAACGCTGGGGAACGCTGGGGAACGCTGGGGAACGCTGGGGAACGCTGGGAGAACGCTGGGGAACGCTGGGGAACGCTGGGGAACGCTGGAGGAACGCTGGGGGAACGCTGGGGAACGCTGGGGAACGCTGGGGAACGCTGGGGAACGCTGGGGAACGCTGGGGAACGCTGGGGACGCTGGGGACGCTGGGGAACGCTGGGGAACGCTGGGGGAACGCTGGGGAACGCTGGGGAACGCTGGGGAACGCTGGGGAACGCTGGGGGAACGCTGGGGGAACGCTGGGGGAACGCTGGGGAACGCTGGGGAACTGGGCTGGGGAACGCTGGGGACGCGGGAACGCTGGGGGAACGCTGGCGCTGGAACGCTGGCGAAACGCTGGGGAACGCTGGGGGAACGCTGGGGGAACGCTGGGGGAACGCTGGGGAAACGCTGGGGGAACGCTGGCCTCTCCGCTGCGTCCAATTACACAGAGTGTGTGGCTGGATGGGACCCCTGCCAACAGTCTGACATGGGGGGGGGGGGGGGTGGGGGGGTTTGGACCGAGTTCCTGGGCTCGGATTAGAGCCAGCGCACAGCTGTGGTCTGGAGGGGGGGGCAGGATGGGCTGGGGTTTGGGGGTACAGTCCCCTGTCCCACACGCTGCTGGGTCTGTCAGCAGCTATGAAGACCTCAGCATCACACTCTTGATAGTCTCACGTCGTGACGATAACTTTGACAAGCATAAGAAGCAAAAACACACAGGATGCCAAAATGGCCGCACACCTTCACACAGAAATCCCAGCCCTGCTCAGGCTGGGAGCACGGCGGGTTTAGGGAAACCATCTGGTTTTTGGGCATGTACAGCGAGCGTCGCCGTGGCAACAGGTTTACAGCCTGGCTGCACAGGGCAGGAGCTGGAGCTATCGGAGCTCAAGGGAGGCGGGCTGGGAGAGCCCTGACTGACTAACAGACAGACAGACAGACAGACAGACAGACACAGACAGACAGACAGACAGACAGACAGACAGACACAGACAGACAGACAGACAGACACAGACAGACAGACACAGACAGACAGACACAGACAGACAGACACAGACAGACAGACAGACACAGACAGACAGACAGACACAGACAGACAGACACAGACAGACAGACAGACAGACAGACAGACAGACAGACACAGACACAGACAGACAGACAGACAGACACAGACAGCAGACAGACAGACAGACAGACACAGACAGACAGACAGACAGACAGACACAGACACAGACAGACAGACAGACAGACACAGACAGACAGACACAGACAGACAGACAGACAGACAGACAGACACAGACAGACACAGACAGACAGACAGACACAGACAGACAGGCACCCTGTCGGTGTTGAGCGGAGCTGGGTGCTGAGCCGCTCTGAGCTCTGTGAACGCGAGCGGAAAACGTAGAGGTACTGCTGTACCGAGCGGCCAGACGCGAGCCCACGTTCAGCCACGGGGTGAATAAAGCCCCCCCTCCCCACCCCCCAACACCGCACAGCGGCCAAACGCATCGGTGCCCGGCTCTCGCAGCTGCCCGCCGTAAACCCGCCTCCCTTCTGCCACCCGCGACCCAAACATCACCTCTGCCAGCCTCATTTGTACTTCATTAACCGCCACTGACATAACAGGATTTATGCAAATGGGCCGGCGGGATAATGGCGGGTCAGGCTGCCAGCCGCCCATTACGCCAGGCCCTCTGCCACTCGCCGCTCTGCCCGCTGTCCAGCGCCGCTCTGCAGCTCCTCCCTCACTGCAGTCCAGGGCTATTAGTGTGTGTGTGTGTGAGTGAGTGTATGTGTGTGTGCATGCATGCATGCGTGTGTGTATGCGTGTGTGTGTGTGTGTGTGTGCGTGTGTGTGTATGCGTGTGTATGTGTGTGTGTGTGAGTGTGTGCGAGTGTGTGTGTATGTGTGCGTGTGTGTGTGTATGTGCGCGTGTGTGAGCTTGTGCTTGTGCACATGCATGTGTCCAAAATCACCAAAACAATGCTGGTGGCTGGTGGACTGGTACAACTAGAACAATAACTCATTTCAAAACCCACCCACATCACAAAATGACCCAAGTGCGCAGGAAGATGAGAAAATACAATGAGAACGGACCATGCAGTCCCCTTTATTAATAAAGCGAAACAGAAGTGTCCAGTGTGACCTAATGCATATATAATACTATCCCATTTCTCATACACTGTAACAGAATTTCACACTGTAAGTTTCTCAGGATTAAGAGTATCTGCTAAATGAATGCACTAAATGAACGTAATTAATTACACTACATTTATGAAGCGCTGGTTTTCTCATTCTGCTCACTGAGAGGGCGACGGTACTGGGTAACATCTCCGATCAGAGACACATCTGGCATCAGCACATGTTGAGCTGTTATTCATTCATTACAGACATTTAGCAGATGCTCTTATCCAGAGCAACTTTAGCTTTTTCTCATGGTATCAATAAATACAACTGGCTTTCTACTGAAGCAAATACTGAAGTTAAATAGCTTGCTCAAGGGAACAATAGCAGTGCCCTACATAGGGAATCAAACCTGCAACCTTTAGGTTACAAGCCCAGTTCCCTAACCATTATACGACACTGCCCCCCAGCAGTTAAGGGGGGACATTTTACCGATTAGTTGCGATTTCAGTCATTATAAACGGTTAAGAGGCCATTTTACTATAGAGGCTGCACACAGCACTCACAGCGCCCATGTAAACGGTGTGGAATTCAGTTACGGCAAGGACATCTTCTACCTCTCTCCAGATAGGGGGTGGGTAGGGATGTGGGGGGGGGGTGTGTGACTTGTACCTTCTGTGAATTCAGTAAAACAGGGATACGCGGCTCTCCCGCAAGCTAATGGCTAATCACAGCTGCAGCCAGGCTAATAAACACAGAGCTCATTTAAAGGCAGGCCTAATCACAGATGCAATTTGTTCATTAGAAAATTACAAACAAGAGCCCGGCACTGACATGAGAGACCACGATTAGCAGCACTAATTGCCTGATTCTTACACTCCAGTAGGAACTCACGGGAGATGCCCCACACACGCATACACGCACACACACAGACACAGACACGCGCACACACATTCACACACACACACGCATACACGCACACACACAGACACACATTCACACACACACACACACACACACACCACCACACACACATCACACCACACACACACACCACATCGCCACACACGCGCACACAGTTCACATGCACCACACCACACACACAGCTGCACGCGCACACGCACACACACACGCATACATGCGCACACACACGCGCACGCAGGCATGCACGCATGCACACACACACACACAAACACAGCTGCACGCGCACACACACACACACACACACGCGCATACATGCGCACACCGCACGCAGGCATGCACGCACGCACACACACATCACATACACACGCACACAGACCCCCTCCCTTGATTCCCCCTTCGCTCTTGCTGTTTACAACAAATTAAGGCCAACTCAAACAACCTATCCCCGGCTCCTGGGGTGGGGGGGGCGGACCTGTACTTCTGCCCCCCGCTGCTGCTCCAATCAAAGCTCTCCGCCACACAGGCAAGGCAGCCCTTTGAAAAGACGAGCCGGGTCCATATGCCAGCCACCAGACAACACTTCATTAGGCCCAGCTGCCATTTCCCCCCTCGCTTCTCCACACAGAGAGAGAGGAGTACAGAGGGAACGAGAGAGAGAGAAAGAGAGAGGGAGAGAGCGGCGGGGGGGGAGGAGAGAGAGAGAAATCCCTTCCCACTCCTTATCCTAATGGTCTCATTTCAATACGCTGGAGAACCTGGCTCTAATTGATGTCAAGTGTGTACTTTCACCGCTAATCAAGGGGAAGCCATCAAACGGCCAGCCTCGCTTCTGTCCCCGCTCCCGATCACAGGCCACTTCTCCCGCCGCCCGCCGCCGCCCGCCGCCGCCGGCCCGGCAATTACCCGGCGGCGCGGGCCGGCGGGGGCCGCGGGGGGGCCGGCGCGGGGCCGGCGGGGAAGCGCAGAGGTACCTGTTTAATTGGGATAGCGCGCCCGCTCCCGATGCTGTCCGCCCGGCCCTCCAGCCCTTTCTTCTCCTTGTCTGGCTCGCTCCCTTTCCGAGACTGCGGGGGGGGAGACAGGGTTTGGAGCGGTGAGAGGACGGTCTCGGCCTGCGTGCGCTTCCGAAAGCCAGCTCCTTACCTTCTGCTCCTCTGCCTGCTCCGGCATCCGCAAAAACACTCACAATAAAACAGAAAGCCCGCGGGTAGGACAGGAACCGCTGGGCACTTAGAACGGTAACGCACCAACGTCCAGGTCTCAGTCCTGCGACTGTTATGTAACATATCTGCGTACGTGGAATTTTAATATAACATTACTGCCTAACTCTTCACCAATAAAATTACTATCTAACTCTTTACCAACACAATAACCTGCTGGGTAACATAAAGTAGCAAAACACACTCAAATTAATTTAATCAGTCACATTTACTGCAGACCCAGTTTAAAATAATAAAGAATAATAGAATACTGCTAATATTGACGATGTTGAATTGTGCCAAATTACAAACTGTATTAAACGAAATGCACACGTAGTATAAAATAATGGAATAGCAAGACATGCACATACCTGCGTTAAAGTATGCAAACTATTCATTTGATAGACAGGTCTCGTTTTGAAAATTGGAACATTAAAAAATCTGTCTTTATTTCCATAAATTCAGGAAATTAAGGTAAAATCATGAATTGGAAAATGGCCTCGATGTTTGGTGATGATTTTTCAATCAGCGAACTTAAATTCCAGTTTGTTTTCTGAATTTGCCGAATTGAAAAGGGGACGAACCCGAACCCGAACCCGGCCCCCGGGCCCCGGCCACTCACGGTGAAGAGGTTGGAGCGGCGTTTGGACTGCTTGCGCACGGGCGTGGGGGTGTTGGTGGTCTGCGGCACGTCCATGCGCAGCTCCTTCTGGCTGGTGCTGGGGGTGGAGGGCACCGAGGAGGAGTAGTCACTCAGGCTGCCCCCTCCGTTGCTCGTCTGAGAGCGCGGGGAGAGAGGGAGAGAGGGAGAGGGAAAAGAGGGAGGGAGACAGGGAACGGTGGAAACAAAATTTGGTTCAAAATTCTGACACAGAAAGTGAGAGAGAGGGAGGGAGCTTTAAAGATGGGGGGGGGAACACAGACACTACCAGAGCCTGGACCGCACACTGATCCAGGCGGGTGTGGATTACAACAGGGCCAGCATTTCCTCAGAGACGTATGCAAACAAACTGCTCACTTTGAGTCATGCTAATGCTAATGTGATGAACAACCAATGGGAATTAAGCGGTGAGAGTAAAAGCTGGGGTGGAGCAGTCTCTGTCTGGCCAGGGACATAACTGACCAATGGGAGCGCTGGGAGGCGGGGAGAGTGAACGAAGCCTGAGAGTTTCTCCTTGTACATAAAGAAGGCACAGAAAGCACCATTACTGGCACAATTAAAGCTTCCTCAAGCACTAACAATGGGTCTTATCCTGCTTGAGTGTGAGTTTGTGGCTTCCCCGCGCTTGCCCCTGTGCGTATGGTGTGTGTGTGCACAGAAAAGTGTGATTTTGTACATGGGATTACAGAACAATGTGTGCGCGTATGTGTGTGTGCACACGTGTGACGCGCACACACAGGTACACGTGTGTGTTTTGTCCGCGTGCATGTTTGGCCTTTTTCCTGTACTGACTCCTCCCAGTGCACCTGACTCCTCCCCTCACCTGGCTGATGTGCACGGCGGAGACGGGGGCGGAGCAAACGGAGGAGTGGCTGGGCGAGTTGGGGAGGGACTTGCAGGGCCCAATGGACAGCTGCTGCTTCTTCCGCGTCGCCACAATCTTCTGGGCCACTGAAACACAAAACGCACCGATTCAACGTGAGCCACGCCTCCACAAGCCCCGCCCATCGGGCTACAGACCTCCCCATGGACTGTGATGCCTGCGTGGAGGAGACCTGGTCTTCTACAACAATAAAAAATAAAAAAATCCACTTCAGAACATTCTGACTGTTGCGGTGTTGCTTCCACTGCTAAAAAGCGCTGCCCAACGACTGAGATAAAGAAAAACGCACCGTCCAAATTCGATAACGACCGTCAATTGCATAGCCAGGCCTTGAACAGCCAATAGTACCAGCCACAATTAAAATGAGAGGACAAATTTATCAGAAGGTGCCCAATTACTGTATTACTGTAAGTATTACCGACTGATTTGTCCAGATAAGTAAAAGACAACCATCAGGGTGAAAGCCCGGTACAGTTCCTCTAACACAAATGCAATGGTTTAAACAAGACAAGATACTTTTGCCCTAATATGGGTCGGGGGGGGGGAGAGGGGCAGATTTAATGTAGATATGCACTGTACTCATGCAGAGGCCTCACTATAATCTAATTTGGCTTTGAAAGGAAAACTCCATCGATTTCCCGCTCCCTGACAGCGACCCGGAGAGGGGCAGGGAGCGAGAGTCCCGCCAAGCGCGAGAGTAATTGGAGTATTAGGGGTGTAATGTCCAGGGTGAGGTGTGGAGGTAGACCAGTCCATAATTCCTAATAATGCTGATGTAGGGGAGTACGCCAGCCCTGTGATTCAACCATCCGTCTAATCCGCACGGAACCTTCCGGTCCCTCAGGAGCGCCCCCGTGCAAAGCAGGGAGAAGAAAGATTTGTTACAACTACAAGTCCGGCAATTATTTCACAATTATTAGGCCGCTTGGTCGGAGAGCTTCATTATTCTTCTGTCCTATTATCATATCGAAAGCACAATGTCAGTTAATCCCACACCACAGCCTCTATCGATTCCCCGCTACCCCCCCCCCCCGCCCCCGCCCCCGCCCCCCCTGCCGGGGGGAGGGCACTCAAACGCTCGCCCGTTTTGCAGCTAGCAACGCCATCGACCCGTTGCCATGGAAACGGGGGGGTGTTTGCGGGTCTGTGTGTCGCAGGCTAATAAAATAACGCTGAATGGGAGCAAGAGAAATTAGGGAGCGCGCGGTTCAGCTTAGTCCAGTGCCCCCCCTCCCCTCCAAAACTCTGTCAGTCGCTCAACACCGTGAGTGAAGACAAAAGCTCCTTACTCAATTTATGTGAAATAAATACTTCCACCCTGTTTACTGCAAGACCACTCTATCTTTGTCACTGCGCTCTTTCTGGTTTTCATTTACATTTGAATAAAATAACAATCCCCTTAAATCCCCTTTATGAGACACCACTTGGTGAACAGTCCTGTAAAGTCGTACAGGTTTTTGGTGGTGAACTACAGATCGGTCTTACTTGCCTTGCCCCTTTGGTGTTTTTTATCATTTCATTTCATTAATTTATCTTTTTATCCATGATAAAACCTGTGTTCAATTCTGTAATTGTGGAAAAAAATATATTAAATGAACAAAGATAAAAATCTAATACAATGTAGTTTAATACAGAATATCTGAAGCCAATTGAATGCAACTCAGCAATTCATGCTCACTGGTAATAGCAGAAGAACCCACACTCACACTCGACAGCGTAAACGTTTCAGAGTCAGGGCATCGGGGTTCAGTGGCCATCAATCCCGCCAAAGTTAACTACGGGCCGTGTGGCTGGCGGCCAGACCAGAGGCAGGAGCGGAAACGGCAGTCTCCAGACAGGAGGAGCGTGAAGGGGGGGGTTACCGTCCCGCGTTAAACCGATCCAATACACTCCTTATCTGTTTCCCAATAAACCCGGGCGCTTCCATCTTCCCGGGAAATGAAGCGGCGGCTTTAATTGGCCCTATTAAAGGCGCGGGGCTTTAACGAGGACCCCGCTATAAAGGCTTACCTTCGGGTGAGAGCGCCGGGCCGAGGGCGGCCGTGGAGGAGCGCCGGGCCCAGGGCGGCCGTGGCGGAGCGCCGGGCCCAGACCTGACCCGCGCGGCACCGCCGGCGCTGCACCGGGAGGCCCGCGGCGAAGCCTCACAGAACGCCGGCCCCGCCGTGCAGGGGGGCGGCTCTCTGAGCGCGTGCGACGGAACGAGGCCCCGCCCCCTGACTCCCGCTCGATCACATGACCACCACTACCACCACCCCCCCTACGACAGACTCCCCCCCCCAACAGGGCATCAGAGGCACTGGGCGGACTGACCCGGAGATATATGCTTGCGCATGCAGATAAAGACACCCTCAGCTGTATTTTACACTAAGTGTTAAGAACAGTTATGATAAGATGGTGTTAAATATTTAAACTGCACAGCTAATGCAATTTAACTTTAACCATCAATCTTCGCTTCCACCCCCCCCCCCCCCCCAACACCCCCCACCCCCCACCCCAACGCGGACAGTCATTGATTCTAATAGGAATGTCTCCCCTTCTGTCAGATTTATGGCAGCTCCTCTTCCCAGCTGAGAAATGCAAGCGACCCCAAGAACGGGGAAAGACGATCCCCGTCTTTACACGCCCTCGCACCGACGGCTCGGGTGCCCGCCACCGCCTAGCAACGTTTACGAACGCCGCCACCGCCGCCATCTTCGGCCACCAAATCGCCATCAGCCGACGCCACCGCGTCGGTTACCCGCGACCCCGCCGCTGCTGAGGCATCCGGCCGCGGTTCGTTTCAACGGCTCGTTTACGTTCGGCGCGTACGCTACGCGAGCGTTCGCATTTCCGCGCCGCCTCCGGCTGGTTCGGGTCGGCCGCCGAGGGCAGTGACACGGAACCCGATACCCCTCACTGTAACAGACAGGACCGTGACAGGGGGTCCCGAGACAGGTTCATCTCGCCGTCGCCGCATGCGATGATCCCGCCGTGTTTCAAAGCTACGGCTGTCTCTTAGAGGGGTGGGACAACGTTAAAGCACAAAATGGAGAAATCATAAACAGACAGACAGCGCCGTGACAAATGAGATACACACTGGCTCAGCAGTGAGGAGCCCCAGCCTGCGTAGCATCTGCAGCTACATACCGGACATGTACACTTACACTACAGCCCATTCAGTGGAGTCCCTCCAATCAGAGCAGCTCCTCCTCATGCGTGTCTCCCATAAACAGTCATCACACTCAGGCATCACAAAGAAAAATGCTGCATTTTAGACATTTCAGTGATGAAAATCATTGTTTCTACTGCTTGGCAAGCAAAACAATCTTTGCATAAAATTATCTGAGTGAGAGAGTGTGAGTGTTCAGGGCTTTTGGTAACAATTCAGTCCAGTATATGCTTGTCAGTCGTTCGTTACAATAACTGTTCTTTTATATAGGAAATACTGATACAATCTAAGCACTTATTACATAAACCTGAGCGCTGTGTTCAGCTACTCTGTTCAGCGCGCTGTGTTCAGCTACTCTGTTCAGCACACTGTGTTCAGCTACTCTGTTCAGCGCGCTGTGTTCAGCTACTCTGTTCAGCGCACTGTGTTCAGCTACTCTGTTCAGCGCGCTGTGTTCAGCTACTCTGTTCAGCGCGCTGTGTTCAGCTACTCTGTTCAGCGCGCTGTGTTCAGCTACTCTGTTCAGCGCGCTGTGTTCAGCTACTCTGTTCAGCGCGCTGTGTTCAGCTACTCTGTTCAGCGCGCTGTGTTCAGCTACTCTGTTCAGCGCGCTGTGTTCAGCTACTCTGTTCAGCGCGCTGTGTTCAGCTACTCTGTTCAGCGCGCTGTGTTCAGCTACTCTGTTCAGCGCGCTGTGTTCAGCTACTCTGTTCAGCGCGCTGTGTTCAGCTACTCTGTTCAGCGCGCTGTGTTCAGCTACTCTGTTCAGCGTGCTGTGTTCAGCTACTCTGTTCAGCGCGCTGTGTTCAGCTACTCTGTTCAGCACGCTGCGTCGTCGGGCCGCAACCTAGCGCAGGAATGGGGCTACTGCTGATCAGGGCGGGAGCAGCCAAAGAAGCCCAGAGGGGGGTCACTACTGTTTCTGATCCCCCCCCCAAAACTTCCGGTTAGAGAGAGAAAGAGGAGGTGGGAGACAGAGTGAGAGAGTAGAAAAATGGAGAGAAAGAGAGCAGGAGAAAAAGAGAGCAGAAGAGAGAGAGAGAGAGAGAAAGGGGGGGGGAGATCTAACCTTTTCCCTCTGACACTCAGCTGAAAGGAAAGCTGGGGTGGCTGAAGAGGAAGCGCCATCCTTGCGGCTGTCAGGTTTGTTAGCGGTAGCGCGCTGTATGTTAGCTAATGAATCGGAGGGAGGAGCGTGTGGGATCAGCACTGGGAGGCCTGCCAGCGATTTGGGGAAAAGGTCAGAGTTGTACCACACTCACAACCCAGTAATTACACCACCCCCCCAGACCCACCCCAGAATCTGCTGGGGTCCGCCAGTCCTGGGGGGGGGGGGGGCTGTGCATTGAGCACACGAGACCAGGAAGGGGGCGGGGCGAGGGCGGGTCACCAGCCTCCAGGACCCCGGCTGCGCAGCGGCTGACAGGGCCTCAGACCGCTGGTCAGCCGCCAGGCCGATCCCAGCTCCCCGCCACGGCGGGAGGCACCGCTGACACTGATCCCCACAGACAGGTCCTCCATTTCGCTATCGAAACACTCCAGGATTCATTTACCTTCATAACCCTGAGCTCAGACCCACGTCACCCTGCTCAGGACGAGCACAGGAGAAAAGAGGCGGGGTCTATAAAAAGGAGGGTGGGGCTTCGCATCTGTGTCAGGTCGCCGGGGCGACGAGCCGCTCCACCCCTGGAACGTTGCGATGCGGTTACTCTAATGGCGGCAGCCTCCGCGCGGACAGAAACCTCTACAGCGTCCCGCTGTCCTTTAAAAAGGACAGGAACCCTGCCTGGACCGCTGCTGCCACAGAAGCAGAATCAGCGAGCGGGTGCCACTAAAACAGGCAGAAAAATGACTGCGTGGCAGACGTTTCCCAGCATGCCACTGTCAGAGAAGGGGTGGAGCCATGGGGTACAGCCCCTTCTTGGACGAGGTTCCTAAACACACCAGAGTTTGGTAAACCTCGGCGCTTTGAGTCTGACCCCGTACAGTAACGTGTGAAGGTCCGTGCTGCCCGACTGCAAACAGATTCAATTCAGTTCAGTTCGAATGCACTTATTTTCAAAAACAGGAGAATAAATCCTGCTGCAGATAAAAGAAAATCCCTGTCCAATGTGATCGAGTACATAGATAAGGCCGATCCAACTTCAACCCTAGCCCCAACCCTGAATCTACCCTTAACCTCCACTCAAACCTATACCCAAAACCTAACCTTAACTCTAAAGTGTTTTTTTCCATGGATAAGGCAACCCCTGACCCTAACACCAACCACTGGTCCAGCTTTTAACAACTTACATTATTATATGCTACCGGGGCCCATAGCAAATTAAACTGATAAAGGGAAAACAGGCAGACACTCCATAAACTATGCGAGTTCTAGTTCTCACATGCTGTCATTACAAACCACACCAGGCTATATCAGAAGAAACCAACTAGGCCAACATTCACACAAAGCACAAAAAACACTGGGACGTAACAATGGGAATCCACTATAAGAGCTGGAAAAGCACTACAGAGCATGAATGGTGGCCTCTGTACCGGTGGGCAGGACCAAGATGGTGTGGTGTGGTATGCGAATCGGGGAAGGGGATATTAACTCAAATAATAACTGAATCATTCCTAAATCTCAAATGCATTTTAAATCTCTTACGCGTGTGAAATGAGAGATGTGTGCCTTTAAAATTTAAAGAACTCAATTTGCACATTGATTGACTGTGAACATCACTCTAATGTGCTACTGCATTTTTTTTTTTACTTTTCTATCCACCCTGGAAAATAGGGAGACGCTGAAAAATGAGAACACCCATGTTCCAAAAGACATTTAAAAAAGTTCTATTGTGACGCGAATGACAACAGTTACAGTTAAGCGGCAGACACATGACATCTAAACTAATTACAGCAATAACAGTACACGGCAGAGACAATAACAACCGTCACCCCCGACCTTTCAGTGGGTGGGTTTGGGGGGGGGTGGACCTCCGTGGCGCCCTCCCTCCTCCCTCTCCGATCTGGAGCCCCCCGCGCCTCGGCAAGATGACAAGCTCGTTAGCGGACCCTGCTAACGAAGGTCGGTGAGCCGCTCTGACATGGCCAGGGCGCAGCGGAACGCGATGATAATTAGGATAATTAAATTAGCGGGCTGATAGACGCTGGCTGGGGAGCCGTCAGAAGATCCCCGGCTCTCTCCCCCCGCAGAGACGGCAGCGTCGCCCCAGCCTTCCCGCTACGAGACGCTCTCCAAACCGATAAACATCGCATGCTTCACGGAGCCGCCTTTTATTACTCACAGTGCACGTTACAGGCTGTTTACATCAAGCATCGGCCAGTAATTTCATCCGCACTGCAAATTCTTATAGTCGCTGTTGACCCTATTTAAATAAATTGCTCCCCCCACCCCAACCACCCTTTGGCTTCTTCTCATAGAATCTATTATATAAATTTACGCGGATGACAATGCCAATTATTTTTAATGGTAAACGTAGTCATTCGGCTAACGTTATTGTCTCAGCTATGAGCTTCGGCAGCCATTGGTTGGTTTATTTGTTAGATTTATGATGAAGTCAAGAGGTAGGCTACTTTCGCAACAAAACCCATCTCAACCACAGCATAATTAACTGACATTAATTACTATTCTTAAGACTATGGATTTGTGTAGGAAGAGCTCAAATTGCACACCGGGAAAAATCAAGCCTACTTGATCCCGTCACGCTGTCGCAGGATCAAAAAAACGTTTTAAGAGCTCTCGCGTTTTTTGCGGTGGACCATTAAGACTGCAATGGACACGATAAGGTCGTTAGGGCTTCGGTGAGAGCCCAAGACTTAATCGCGATTAACAGCGATCTGCCCTTGCTCCATTTATTTTACATCAGATCTGCAGCTGAGATGCAGGGGGGCTGGCGTCCGCGCATGACGTGTTCAGAGTGCGGGGTGCGGAACGCCACGGTCCTGGGCTGGACTCTCCCCGTGTCTGAGCGCTGGGCTTAAACATCCTCCCGCTGTCCATCTGAATTTCCAAACTGTCCGAGGTCCAAAAACATGATGTCTGGGTTAATCGGCGTCTCAGAACTGTCATCTCGCCTGTGCGTTTACACGTGTGAATGTATGTGTACATATGAGTGAATGTGTATGAGCCCATGTGTGTGCGTGCGTGTGCGTAGGCGTATGTGTAAGTGTTTGTACCCTCTTCCAGGCATGTTTGTAGTTACAGAAAGGTACAACCAAACGCTCATATTCCACCCTTTTTTTCTTAGAGTATGTGGATTGATTTTATATGTATGCTTTAAAGTCCACGCTTATGTATTTGCACGGACTCTACCGTAGCCAACTACTCAGCAAACGGGAACGTATGACTTGGAACAAACACTTCCAATTTATAAAAGCACTTCTCCACTTTCGCACACTAGCTTCACAAGAAATGGGCCCTGTAGCTGACAGCAGTGCTAACTGACAGACATTCTCATGACTCATTCAAATAAAATACAATTATAATTTGGCAAACGGTATACAGAAAATACCACGTCATGGGGTCACAGGGGGTGGGGGACTGTGTGTGTGTGTGTGTGTGTGTGTGTGTGTTCCTGCATGAGTGTTTCAGAGGAGAGATTAAGCACAGCACAGCTTCAATCCAATTATTTCTTAAATCTCACTCGCGACGGAGAAGCAAAATGTTTTTTGTTATAAGAGAGTGAACAGAGAGAAAAGGTCTCATCCAAATTCTAGCCATTCAAAATGAAGATTACCTGAGCTAAAAGGATAAAAACAAACCACTTTGTCCCTACAATAAGGGATAATTTAGGCAAACTAAACCAAAGGCAAACATGCGAATACACATGCGAGGGTGTGCACGTGCGTACGCTCGCACGCACGCACGCGCACGCACACACACACATACACACACACAGAGGAGGGAGGGGGGCGAGCGAGGGAGAGATAGAGCAAGAGAGGGGGGAGAGAGAGGGGTGGGAGAGAGAGAGGGAGGGAGGGATGGCGAGCGCTCCAGGCAGAAAACGCTGTCAAGACACTACAGCGACACGAAACATTAAAATAATCATTTTCAACCTCATCAGTGAATTCCACTTTACTGGATAATTAAAATGCGTGATTAATTGAGGATAATGAAATGAAAAATGCAAGAAGACACTGTCAGTAATAATAAGGAATTCAGCCTTTTCTTTCGCTTGTTTGATGCAGCTGATGACCCGGCTGTCTCTCTCTCTCTCTCTCTCTCTCTCTCAAACACACGCACACACACGCTAAACAGCAGGCTTTGCTTAATCCAAACAGTGTAATAATTAATTGGATAATAAGCCAGCATTAGTGAAAATGTCGCTCCTAGCCCACACACAGACTGCAGTGAGAGGACCGTCTGCACCATTACCCCCTCCTGTATTTAACACCTCACAGTCAGCACCCCCCCAGACAGAGGCCCACCCCCGTCAATGCTACCAATCAGCACCCTCACCACCGCCAAATCACACCAACATACCCAAACACTTCCAAATCAATAACAGCACCCTCACCACTGCCAAATCACACCAACATACCCAAACACTTCAAAACCAATTACAGCACCCTCACCACCGCCAAATCACACCAACATACCCAAACACTTCCAAACCAATTACAGCACCTTCACTACCACCAAATCACACCAACATACCCGAACACTTTCAAACCAATAAAACTCCCCTCAACACCACCAGAGCACACCAACATACCCAAACTTTGGGTATGCTGGTGTGCTCTGGTGGTTGGGACCCAGACCCTTATATACCAAAGAGAGTCCCCTCACCACTTTGTACCCAAACCCAGTGCACTTCACAGACCCCACGTGGTGATGAAAACCAACCAAAATCACTGCACATCATGCAAAACACACACTTAACTGCCCAAAACCTTTCAGCCATGAAGTCCAAAGCCGCCAACTTTAAAAATGCAACTGGCCCAATTAAACACATTTTACCGGCTTGCGTAAGTCTTGAGAGAACGTTAGTAAATGAAGAACAGTTTCTTCAAAGTAAATGGTTAAATGTTGCCCATTTGAGCTTAGAACAGACAAACAAATGGTTGTGTGGTTGAAAGACTACAGAACCTCAGATATGAAAATAAAAAATGGAGCCCAAGTCTCCTCCACTACTGTTTGTTCATTTTGGATAAGAGCGTCTGCCAAACGATTGTAGCATACGGTAACTTAAAAGTTTCAGAAGTGGTGTGATAATGAACCAAAAACTACGGCAGCTTCTCAGATACAATAAAGCACGGGTTTTAATGGCTTTTTGACACGCTGACAGATTTATTTATTCATTAGCAGAGCTAGAAGCGGTTTAAGTTGAGCTGGGTAGCTACACGCTAGCAGCTCATCCTCAGACCGCTGCTCCCTTTTAATACTCCCTCACTGAGGCCTGTCTTATGACACCTTAGAGCCGCCTCTAACTTTCCTACTCAGCCGCCACGCGTGCCCTTCCAGCGCTTTCCTTAGCCACCAGTCTTAGATATTTCTGTCACTGACACGCAGGTATTCTCTCTGACATTAACTTACAGTTTGTAATGTTTTCATTCATGTAAAACAGCTAGCATTTTTGGTAGCAGTTGTAAGATGGGACAAACACGTAAGTCTCAATAATATAACGTGTGTCCTAAAATGAAATTATAATATAATTTATAATTAAATTATAATATAATGTAATGACAATATGGCTCCAGCAGTTGTTTTAGTAGGCACACTATGCTGACGTAGAATGCGTGTGACCAGTCTATGGTAAATGAGTGCCCGTCAGGCAGTCATACGTGGTATAAGGGCAGCAGTGTACATGACTGTGGTCACGTCAGGCAGAAAGAGCAGCCTGGCCAGGGGAAGGCTTCTGGTCTCCAGGCCCCACAGGTCAGACCTCGAGACCAGCTCTGATGTCATTCACCCCTCTCAGTCAGTAGGACTGTGTACAATGCCAGAACAGGGCAAGCACTCCACCTGGTGGACATTTCTGTTATCACATCCAAGGTCTATTGTCTATGGAAGACTACATTTTTGCCTATTAAGAACTATGCATAAAGAGAGTGTGTGTGTGTGTGTGTGTGTGTGTGTACTTCAACTTATACATGTGCAGTTGCATAGGTGTGCATACATGTGTAGGTGTAATTTTGCTTATGTGCATGAGTGTGTGTTTCCGTGTAGGTGTGTGTGGCATGCTTGAATTCTGCACATCACCTCACTGGGGAATCTGGCTTTGAATTGACCGATAGCAATTGTGCGTGTGTACGCATGCATTTGTATTATAGTGCACGTGTACACATTCATGTACAAGCATGTGCATTTCTGTTGTTCACAGAACTTTAAAGGAATTTAAGTGACACTGCGGTGGTCTTTTTCATGACAGGAATACGCAGGCCACAAACCACACGTCCCTACTTAACACCGGCCACATACACAGAGGGTTCTGAGAAGTGCAGGAAGTGACTGTGTTAAGAGAGGTTAGACCCTGAAACACACCATCATTTCACATGCTAACCCCTAGCCGCTATAGCACCATAACAGGATCCACCATTCATGCCAGCTTGATCTTAATTAGTTTTGTAATTAGACCAATCATTTACTTGATCTGACATTTTGATAGTAATGACCTATAGCTGTAGACTGCGCACGTATCCACGGTGACTGATTTATTTATTTTATTTAGGTGGTCTGGTACAGGGGGTGAGTTTGGGCAGAACAGAAAACCCCATTAATCTCCAGCCCTTCAGGAGCGTTGTGCCCCCCTGTCACGCCACTACGGGTGGGCGTGGTCGGACCGGCACGAGCCACTCGTTCCCAAGGGCGACGCGACCCCGCCCCATCTCACCGTCCTGGAAGACGCGTTCCACGTTCAGCCCGTAGGTGGCGCAGGTCTCGTAGTAGGTGCAGCGCTTCAGGTCGTTGGACAGCTTGCGCGCCCGCGTGTCGTCGATCACGCGCGGGTTGGCGGCGCTGATGGCGTCTGGGGAGACAGAAGGGGGCCACACGGTAATGACACAAATGATGTTTCTGTGCTGACGGGTAACCGCTGCAGCCAATCGGGTTAAGGACCTCGCGCAGGGGCACTGTGGCTCTGCCGCACCTGGGAATCAAACCTGCAACCCACAGCCCTGGCTCCTCAACCCCTACGGCATGCTGTATCATACGTTCTTAAAAGAACTCTATGCTATCCTAATATTCTCCTGCTTTCACTGCTGACTTTAAAAATTTGAAGAACATTTTAACATTAAGAACAGCGTAAATAGACTGTCACCCTTCAAAAGAATCAAGCAGCTTCTGCTGGCATCCCTTTCCATTCGCTTCACATCAAACTATGCCTGTGGGAGGAGCGGAGTTCAAGAGTTTTGAAAGAATACGAAAGATCAAAAGTTAGGAATGTTGACATCCTTTCTTGAAAGACCCTTTTATCTTTAACCTGAAAAAAGATAAACAACCTTTTAGTTCAGGGCTGCCCAGCCCTGTTCCTGGAGTTATACTGTCCTGTAGGTTGTCACTCCAAACCTAACAAACAGACCTCATTCGACAGAGATCTCGTTGAGCTGCTAATTAGCAGAATCAGGCAGCCCTGTTTCAGATTATTTGTTTCTGAAAGTTGTGCTGTTTAGTCTCAGAACAACATAAAATAAAAGAAGATGAAACTATAAAAAATTAACAACAAAAAGTAAAACTGAATCAGTCAATATCTCGATTGAGTACGCCTTTAGTCACAATACATCAACAGTCGCAGCACCTATAAAAAAAATGCAAGAGCTTGTGGCTTAATATTACTAAAAAACTAAAAACTGCGTGAACGCAGTAGTATAATAATTTCTGTTCTTGACTGGTATTATGTAAAAAATGAATGCAATAAAAATGTACAAATAAACCTTCTAACAGCCAAATCTGCAAACAAAAATACAGTGCATTTGTAAAACATAAAGACTGATGATTTTATAGACCACTGTGACAAAGTAATATTATGAATTCATTCATCACTGGTAGACTGAAATGAATGTATTAAAAATCTTCTCATTCCTGATTTCCAAAGACCTTTTCTCTATATCCTTGGTTGTGGTGTCATCTAGTGGTCATGCAATAAAATTGTTTGACACATTCAGGATTTTATGTTGCCACTGCTTTGTAAAATACACATTCATTTTTGATGGCACTCCCTTGAATAGAAAAATTTTAAATGCTTAGAACATTAACATGATTATCAAATCTAGCACCCCCTGCGACCCTGCCCAGGATGAGCGGGTATAGATAATGGATGGATGGATGGAATGCAGGTACATAAGATAAGCTCCACAGTAGAGATATTAACCACCCATGAAAGATGCATCACCTGCAGAACACTAAGGGCCTAATTTACTAAGACCTTTAGCAGGTCAAACCTGAGGATTCATACACAGGACTGTTTATTTCATAGTAAATGTTAAATAAACTAATATTTTTTACAGAGGAATTCAACAGCTCCTCATCAAGTAAATACATATTCATGAATTCTGAATGTACTGCCATTTACATTACATTACAGGCATTTAGCAGACGCTCTTATCCAGAGCGACTTACACAATAATGTTGATCAGAGAATTACGGGCAAAGGTTGCCAATTCCTCGTTTTACCACTAGATGGCAACAAAGCATTGAAGATGGCATCAATGCAGGTTCTCATCTTGCTGGTTAATAACCAGGTTCTCTAAAACTGATTATGTTGAGGGAAACTTCATGCTGCTTCTAATACTAATTGCCATGAGTGCCTTTGTTAAAAGGTTCTGAATAAGAGTATCAAAGTAAAGACAACCTTCTCTTGAGCTTCCACATATCCTAACCAAACCAAGTATATATAATGTGACTATTATAACCACCCTTACTTCAGTTAACAACAACAGGAATGAGTGTTTTAAACTTATTAAACTTTTTAAACTATTTTCATAAAAACATTACCAAAGGCACCACAAGTGCAATAAAAGGCATGTAAAATTTCGTTTTTCAAACTGTAAGATGACAGTTTGGATTATGTGACTCAATGTATGCATGCACCACTAAACATTATTACACTTCTACTAATATATTAAACCACATTTGTAATGTTAAGCTGAAAACCCTGGTATTTTCAATAATGACGTTAATAAAACACATGAGCTGCTATAAAAATGCATCTTTGTACTCCTGTCCTGACAATCTTTCTACAGCACACACGCTCTCATTACGTAACATACACATTCTTCAAATTCTGTACAAATCATGCCTTAAAAGCCTGTATGGGTCAGGCAGCTAAAAATAGCAATGACATGCTAACTGGAAAAAATGCGTTCATTCAACAGCAAAGACACTGTTCAGTCCAACAAAGATACTCATCTGCGAGTGCAAGATGAAAAGGGTGTGAGAGAAACAGAGGTCCCTGGGGGGCCCACGCTTTGGGAGGCGTAGGGGGGCGGGGCTCTCACCTTGCGTACCCACGAGCACCAGGGGCACCTCGGCGGTGTTGCGGTAGTTCGCCATGCGGCTGTAGTAGTGGTAGACCGTCTGGAAGCTGATCTCGTCCTCCAGGCTGAACACGAAGATGACCGCGTCGACCCACAGGGCAAACTGGGGAGGGAAGAGAAGGCGGGTCATTGACCAATCAGGAACAGCATCCTCGTCCGTCGACCAAGCACACGCCAAGGCTGACATGCTGTTTAACACCGTGGAAACGGACACCAGTAACTCTGGGAAAACAGCAATCGGGTCAGCCTCACACTCACCAGTTACACAGTAACTGCACTGTAACAGCAGCGTGAACAGGAAGAGGACAGGCTAGCATCAGAGACTACAGTATCATCATTACAGATCAATATACGGTATCTGAGGCTGTGGAGGACATTTAATCCAGCCCAGCAGTGCCTGGACTAACAGAGCCGGCAAGGACTCCACCCATTCTGGCTCACCACAGAAACTGTATATGGTATAGGACGAGTTCACGAAATACTACAGCAGCCTTACGAATGCACGTGTGGAGATGGGGTCTGCACACAAGCTTTTGCCTGCAGTACCAACCTGTGCCTCTGGAGGGCCCCCTTCATCCCTGATGAGCAGGAGGTAGCTCTGGCCGTCCACGACGATCTCCTTCTTGAAGCGTCCTCCTGAGGAGGGGAGAGGGGTGGGCGTGGTTAGACACACGCAGGATGCGCTGGTCGAAAATCTCTCCTTAAGAGCACAGAACACTTCATTATTTACATCCTGAAGGCAGGAGCCTCAGCCAGAACTAGACCCTTAACCTTCCAGCCACTACTCACTGGCTCCCTGACTGGAATATTAGCGGATAAACTCTCCACAATATTTAGCAACTCTATTAGAAACCCCTATGGTATTAGCTGTCTGTGTTTTTAATGTTTTCTGTTAAAAATAAATATGCAGAAGTGCCAAGATGAGACATAATGGCCACTTCACAAACACGCCCAAGAATCCAAGCAGATGGTATGAACTTCCTCTACAAACACAGTAAATATAAACCATAAATATCAAACGTCAAAAATGATGTTTGTATTGAACGCATTAATACTCTATTCTCATGCTGTATATTCAATTAGTAAACTTTACATATTTGCTAACCTTCATCAGAAGTGTCCGTTAAGCCTCAAGGAAGGTTGAACTGTACTGAATTACTAACACCCAAAAGCCAAATCTAGAGCAGTCAAACCCAATTAAACATGGTAAAGGAGTCTGTGTTTCAGCCCCTTGATCAGAGTGCTGTTATTTTCCCTGTGCTCAAGTTACTTTAGTCATGAGTTTAAAGAAGTGCATCTGCAAAACTATTCTGTTTGCTGAGAAGAGCAACAAATCCCACACAGACGGCCTGCTGACATCATCAGAATCTGTTCAAATGAATTACTGGAGAACCACTGGCCAATCAGGATAAAACAGTGACATCACTCACAGCACCAACATCAACAACAGCAGCATTATGGAGATCTTCTCTAATGTGGAGGATGATGACAACGGGTGTGATTCTGATGTAAGAGTCTCCTAGTGAACTGCCAGCTGAGGGTCGTAATGAAACTGGGACAACACTGAAGGGGTCCTCCCATTGAGGGCACCCCAGATATGAGAAGCGTGGGGGTGTTTTTTTTTTTAGAGGGACTGCAGGCATGCTGAGGGGACACAGCCCAAACCGGGGACGCCCTGATGCTGTTGGGGTAGGCGGCAGGCCGGAGGGGGAGGGGATGCGGGCATTTGAGAGGAGGGCATGGAAAAGTGGTCCGCTATACCCCATGGAGCACAGCAAGGGAAACCTAAGCACAACCCAGCTAACACAAAACCTCCTCACAATGATACTGCCCTGCAGTGGAAATGTTATAACACTTACTAAACATTCTAGTAACACTGTGATAACATTGTGTGTCAGCTAGGAAGCTAACACTGCAGCGTGGCTTGACATAAGCAACGGATGGATTTGTGCAGGATTCCCACAGGCAGTTCTCTGTTGAAGGGCCATCAGCGAGTCTCAGTGTGGCTGTTGTGATAAGACACTAAGAACCTGACTCCACCTCACCCACAGAGCATGCAGCTTCTCTGAGCGGGGCTCAATTACCATTCACTGGAGTCAACTCAGCAAATGAACTGAAATTCATGAGACATATGGGTGTGGGTCAACTGAATTAAACTGATGTGAATTTATAATTCATGTCCTGAATCATCATTTCCTGACACAGCCGTATTGTGGGTATAGAGCCTGCCCAGGGCAGAGGTGACAGTGATAACAGCAGTAAATCTGGCACCCGCTGCTTATTCCGGCACTTGGCACTGGGATTGGATTGTGGGTAATGACCCTGCGATATCTTGGCATCCTGACCGGGGGTGTATCTGTATGTCAAGTTCCTTTGTGTCACAGAGATCGGGGTGCAGACAGCCCTGTTTAGCGCCCGGGGGGGGGGGGGTTATGGTGGGGGGGCTGAGTGCGTGGTACCAGACTCCCCGCGAGGGAAGCCGCGAGCACCACACGCCCGGTTCACAGGAACCGCCGAACACCCGACAGCAGCCCACAGACCCCCGCAGTGAGGTGCAGATGGTCCGTGCCAACGGGCTTCCCACAATACCCCCCACCAATACCCCCCTCTTCAGGGGGATTACGAAACACGCTGGGGGCGCAAGAGACAGGGAGAGCCACAGCTGCTGGGGGTGGGGTGGGTTGTTTCTTTTAGTAACACTGAGAGGTTTTTGGGGGGATTCCTCTCATGACGAGGGAAGTGGGGCGGGGTCAGGCTGCAGTGGTCTGCAAACGGTCAGGAGCTACCGGGCCACACAGCGGAGGGGTCCTTTCACACCCCTCCTCGCTCCGTCTCGGGTGGCCAATCAACGGAAACGGGAAACAGCCACTTCCCAAACACCGCTTCGTGACTGATGAGGACATAATGCCACAGGAGAATCATTCGCAAATAATAGTCTGTTCCTTCTATTAGGAACAAAGCTTATTTTAATTAAGGCCGTGTGAATTTCAAACCATTTCAGTCCTTTATCAAGAACACAGGTGTGAAACTCCGGTCCAGGAGGGCCGCATTGTCTGCTGGTTTTCGAGGGCTTCTTGGCACAAGTGTCTCATTTAAAACATTGATTGGCTGAGGAGTCCACACACTTTGTTCTCAAGGCCTTAACTGGCAGCTGATAGAAAAAACACAAAAACCTTCAGACATCGCATCCTCCTCGAGATTCAGTTCGACACCCCTGCTCCAGATGGAGCCAGATCTGCTTTTCAGAGACTGCTTAAAGCTCAGAATCTGAATGCGCGCCCCTGCATTCCACGCATTGCAGTTTGGTAGGTATGCATGCTGAAAAGCATGGAACTCGTTTCACAGCACTGCGATCCTCCCGTCACATTCTAAGAATTTCCCCCTCTTACGTCAGCGTGACATTCCACCCCTCCAGTAACGCATGAGAGCAGAACGGACAACCGCTTTGCAACTCCGCGCGTGTGGTTTACCCCACACGCTTCAAACTCACGCACACGCCGCTAGTCTGAACTGTGAAAGGTATTTACATTTAAAAGAATACCTTTTACAGGAAATGAGCGTGAAGATTCTAACTTCTACCTTTATTCTTGTGTGCCTACAATCCCCAGAATGCATCACAAAGCTGGATGCCACAGGCCGGCCCATAGCCAGTGTGCTTAAAAAAAAATGGATATGAGCTCCATTTAAACATGGTCACAAAACAAATCCAGTTATGCATACAAATATTATTATGGATAATATTATGTATTATTGTATGTTATAACTGAATCTAAATAAGCCATGCAGTTAATCATGCAAAGCAATTAGTATGAAAGCCCTGCAAAACCCATAATAAACACACATCAGGAGTCACAGATTTATGGACATTACAGTAAGCCTAACAGATGCAGATAATAAATTGATGCACCATCTTCAATAATTTACCTTTCAAAGTGTAAACCTGACACTGGGCTGATGCACTCTTTTCAGCCTCAATGGAATTTCAGACAAAAAACTAAGCCATTCGTGTTTTTGCTTTTGTAATAAAACTGGCAGCTTGGGTGAGACATGCGACGAAATCCGTAAGGCGACCGATTCTCCAGCCGTAACCCCCCGTCCCCCCCAGCATGGTTAGAGTGGTACGATCCCCATGCCCTGGCACTTTGCCCTCTATGGTCCTTCCTCTACCTGCTAACTGCTCTCCTTCACCCCTCCCAGAATAAAGCAAAAATAAATAAATAAGGAAATCGCAAAAGGACTGCAGACTGTCCTGAAGTTACACTGCAGAATCAACCCCACGGCCTAGCACTTCGTGTGAAAGGCTGACTTACATACTGTATATGCCCGGTTCTGCAGGAAGGCTTCTGAAACCAAACAGCAAACCTGCAGTGTGTCAACAACCGGTGCGGTATCAGACAGATGTTCGCACGGACAGACAGAAGCCAGGCGGACTGAGAGTGAAATTAGAGATGTAGGGCAGTGCAGCTGTATGTGTTTACTTCAGCTTCCTAGGTGGGCTTTAATAGTTTGTTTACCGCTGGATCTTTGCTCTAATTTTCCTCTGGGTCTCATGTTTGCCTGTCAATAAAACATCCTCTCTGCACGTCCAGCGCATGTGTGGATGCATCATTTGCATTAAGCAAGTGTTTTAATTAGGTACCATTCAAGCTCCACAATAATTAATAGTGTGTTCAGACGAGATTCCCCCGGCTAATTATTTCCACTGAAGAGGCTTGCTGTCCTTGTTCTGTAACAATACCTTGGCTCTCGCTGCTTTAATTATGATGGATAATATTGTAAAATGCCTTTATTGTCTTTAACAAAGGCCTTTGTGGTCTATCTATTAAATTTACAATAATGTAGTTTCACAAAAAAAAAAAGACTAATATCTGCTTGGCACTCTTCTAAAAGCAACAAGAATATGTTAATATATGACACTGGTATTGTGGGTTTGGAAAATGAACTGATGACAGTTCAATAAACAGTCAAACATAAATCTGATTATCATAATGAAATCATGAATGAAATGCTTGCAATTCCACTATTTCCCAATGCGGGGTTTGAAAAGCATCTGAAAAGTGCAGGATTGTATTTCTGCAAGTGAAGTTAACCGCAGTACTGTGACAACTGTTCAGATAAATCCGACCCATGAATCTAAATTAATTGAAAAAGAACACACTGTTTAAATGACCAAACTCAAAAAAAATAGCCTATTAAAAAGTATGGATGTAGGAAAGAACTAAAGTACCAACACGCGCATACAAACAGTAGCCTAATTGAAGAGAGAAAAAAAGATTATCAAAGATGGCAAAAAAAACAGGGGTGGGTGTGTGGGCGTGCGTGTGCATGGGCGAGAGTGTGTGTGTATGTGTGTGTGTGTGAGTGTGTGCGTGAATGTGCGTGTGTGTGTGCGCATCGATAGCAGTGTTTTCCATAATTATAAGGTGTGTGTTTGTGCTGTCAGGGAAAAGGAAGCGGCAAGGTCAGCGCAGCCGACCGCCAGCCTGTTTAATTATAGAGCATTTTCCAGCTGTGACGCTACGGTACGGCGCAAAGGGACAGATCTGCGCGCGGCGTTCCAGCGTGGGGGTGTGTGTGCGCGCGTCACACGACAACTATGCGACTGCACTTTCCAATTCTGACATTTCAATCAGCTTTGTGTTTCACTGAGCCTATGGACAGACGCAGGCATACACACACTTAGATGTGTACACGATCACACACAAACTGGTACACACGGGCAAACAAGATAAAGAAAACACGAGCACTACCACAGACAGAAAGACACACAAACACATGGAGAAACGCAGATTGGCTGGCAGACAGACAGACAGATGTGCAATGACCGCTGATTGGCCTGTTCCCCTTCATACTTTAAACACACTATTTCTATTTTGTTTGTCCCTCCAAATCTCCAGAGGGCTTAGTGAAAAGGACATGATTCTCATAAACAAGCACATAAACAAACAATTGACCCCCTCTTCCAATCGACCCGGTCTCAGTGAAAGCTCGGTCCCACGGCCTCCGGGACCAGGGAGAACACACACACACACAAAACCCCGCCATGGGTGACCACCGACAACCCTGCTTCCACAGACACAGACGCTGCCCTGTCCGTCATCCACGAGCACAGGGAACGTGCGTCGAGTAGCGTAGTGCGTAGTGTGTAGTATGGAGTGCGATGGGTGGATTTGGGACTGTGGGGGTGTAGTGGAGCTGTGTTTGGGACACGGGCAATGATTTGGGTGATGGACAGTGACTGAAGACTGGAATCCTACGATGGGCGATGGGGGTACACGACGACAACACACGGAGGGCTACCATGGTAATGCAGAACTGCAGCTCGATCCGGTTCGGGCTCAATCATCAGGGCAACTAGAGGTTTTTTATTTTATTTAAATGTTAATCCCCTATATATATTTTTTTTTTTGATTTGCCAATTGTGCCTCCTAAGTTGTAAATGTGCAATCTGTCCGTGCAGAAAGAATACTGCTGATGAAGTACATGCACTCTCCTGATACGCTCACCTGCAAGCCTGTGGCCACTTCACATCTTACAGTCCACACAGTACTACAGGAGGATCAGGCTCACCTCTCTCTTTACACAACTGCTAGCTTGTGAGTTCCTGGCCTTTGTTGTGGGGGGGGTGCTCAAACATAAGTGACCTTAAGGACTATGACTGAATTCCCTGGTGGGACAGAACCAACTGGGCTCTGCTGCTGTAGAGCCCAAGACTGTCAGCTGTTCTTGTTACATTAAGAAGATGCAGCCGCCAATGGAACCCGGAGCGGATCGAACTGCTACGTAGAGGGAGCGTGCCCGGTTAGCCTACGAAGACTACGAAGCAGAGCTCCCAGGGAGGGGAGGAGAGGGGGAGAGACAAAAGAGGATAGTTACCTGCATCCACGTCAGCTATTTAAGAGGCAGCCAAGGAAAAAAAAAAAGAGAGAGAAGAAATGAAGAAAAACAAATCAAAGAAGCAAGGCCCATTTTTAACTCATGCACAGTCATTTTAACACCTTCAGAAACCACAAGGAAGAAAAAAAGTCTGAGGCGCACCACTGGAAGAAAGATTGAGCCCATTAAGAGAGAGAGAGAGAAGCCTGGGGAACGTCTCCATTCCCCGCCACTCCACAGACAGAAAAACACGGAACACGTGGGCCGCCCGATCCCCGCAGGAGGAAGTCATTTTCATTTATCGAGGGACCGCAGTTCTTCCTCTTCAGTAAAATGTTCCACTCAGTGATTAACAGGAGGATTTATCGCTCCTCCGTATTCCTGTGAAAACAGCACATCGGCCCTCTCTAAGTCCTCCAAACCTCACACTCTCCTTCAGGGAGGAGGGGAAAAGTGCAGGTTTTTATCAAAAGTGCGAAATGAGGACTGCCGCTCCAGATTCTGGAAGTCGAGTTCAGAGGGCTTCCTGTCTGCCCCCACCCTCACACAAAAAAGAACAGCCGTCAATGGGGAAGGGCAGGGAATATAAGGCACTGAGACCTGAAGACAGATTTACATTGTTGTTCCATGTCATTCCCCAAAATAAATTTTAAAAAATTAGAGGGGGAAAAAATCCTCCCGACGTTTACCTGCGCCAAATGGGGCTTATAAATTAGAATTTTGTTTTGAGAGGCGGTGTTGAAAGGAAGAAACGCTCTGTAAAATGTGTTTCAATTCCCTTCAGGTCTGAATAAATGCTATGATTCCAGACAAGACTCAACACTCCCAGTGTTGCAGAAATGTGCAAAGAGGGAGACTCTGTCTATCTGAAGAGTCTTAACAAGAGGACAGGATCCCGCATGGAACTAAACACATGGACAAGGGGGCTTGTTTAATATCTAACACAGGGACCATTAAAGGGTACACCTGAGATTCACAGACCTTGGCACTTAGTAGGTTAAAAAAGCACTCAAACATCAAGTACAGCCCTTGTTGCCAGCTAGTATGTGGTATGGGTTACTGAACCACTTCTGGCCACAACTAAAAATTCTATAAAAGTCTGTACAGTAATTTCAGAATGTTGCAGTGTTTTACAGAAATCAACTTGATGTCATGGATGAATCTGATCAACAAATTATCATTGCAAACAATACGCTGTAGATAATAAAGTGATTCATATTCATTATCATACAGAGCACTGCTGGTGATTCACTGGAAAATGTATGGAGCTGTTTACAGAAATATCCTACCGTGCAAATGGATCATGAGTAAAAATGTAAAATATGCGAGTCAGGCTGGCTATGACCCGCTATATAAATGTCCATCTTTGAAGCTTATAAAAATAACATCATACCAAAACACTACCAAAGGCTCAAAATGTTATTTTGAAACGGCCAATGTGTAATTTCTACATTACTTTAAAGATTAACAGCTGTTGCACCAATTCAACAAAACATGCTACTTTCGAGTCCGGTTCACGTCACGCTGCTTTTGGAATCATCTCAAAGAACACAACACCGCCATTTTTCCTCAAAAATATGTGGGCAAATAGAGGAGCCACGCCGGTCGGGCGGCGGAAAAAAGAAAGAAAGGAAGAAAGAAAAAAAAACAAGACGTTTGTGGGCTTTCGCGAATTCTTGGACTGCGTGGTCGTCTGATTCCGATGCAGCGTGGGGCGGGCGTGCCCGCGGACGTCTGTGACTGCTGCAGGCGCGGCTCGCCGCTGGCAGCATGAGCGAGCGACCGACCCCGCTTCTACTACTGACCCACTGTTGTCTTACGCTCCCAATTCAAACAAGCAGCATGCGCTTATCAGCGCGGAGGAAATCTGCACTTCCTATCGATTGTGTCAAAGGAATGGCCGAGTACTAGAAGCTCCGCTTTGTTAGGCGGCGCCATAGTATTTCTCCCCATGCAAACTGCACGCGTCGTCACATTTTGTGCAATTAATGCGCATAAAATATGTACGCGCATCACTGTCTGACACGGTTAACCATTTACCCTCTTTCGCTGGTTTACAAAGACATTAGCAAGGGAAGAGGGGGTAAAACGGTGAATTAAGCGAACACGGGGTTAAAACGGCGCATTTCCAGTATTGGGTCGCCTCGCCGCCTCGTCCCAAAGGAGGTTTTCTGTAGTGCCAGTTCCGCGCGGGCGCAATAACATTAATAATGAGGAATTAAATATTTAAACGTGTGCCTTTGAAACCGGATATGTTCTGGGGCCTTCCCATATTGAAGGGGGTTGGCGCAAACCTCTTTCCACTCTCAATTATGAATGGAGAACATGATGGTTTCCTCGGGGTCTGCAATCCCGGTTCTAGGAACAGGTGTTGGGTAAAAAAAAATTACCCTTCGGCTCATGGCCGGAGGAAGTTAAGATAAGCAGACGGCTTTGCTAAACCACAGTAAGGCGGTGTTGGTGATTCTGCTAAGGACGCCTTTGTTTGTTAAAGAAAAGAAACTGAGGCCAGAAGTAAAGCTTACATGCATTAAGTATTCTTCACTTCACATCGTTATTTCATCATCATCAGAACACGCCCAAATGTATTTAATAGAGTTTTGAAATTCCACCGTCTGTAATATCCCAGTCTCTTCAACAAAAATATAAACAGACTATTTTAATTGAATAAACAATGTCTATTCCTGCTCCCAGCCAATCAGATTCACCATAATGCAGAGCACAAGACAGCACATCAGCCTGATGCAGAGATCAGTTCCTTACAGAAAGCTAACAATGTCTCTAAACTAGTGAGCAGTTGCAACTGTAAGCTTATTTTTTAAATACTAAATGTGCAGGTTAGTGAGTTCATAACTGAAAGTGGTCGATGTCTAAGTATGGCTACGACTCCAACGCTTTCCCAGACCTTGAAGTCCAGCTCAACACTGGTCTCAAATTCCAACATCTGGGACAACAGCAGGACAGCCAGAGACGTGGGCCGTCAGACAACAAGTTAATCATGCTCCAAGTGAGTCTTCCCTCCCACTGCTGGATTCCCTGGATTAGCCACGTTAGCAGTGAAATTACGAGACTGTGTGAGAGAGTTAGAAAGTCAAAACAATGTTAATATTATTAGACCCAGTCAGTGACATTTCCCCTGACAAAGAAAACTGCGGCAGAAACAAAAACTGATTCAAACAGGAACGACAAGAGTGTTCAGAAGTGCAGACTCTCTCTAGACTCAACACTGCAAAACGTTTGGATGCACGCTTACCCTCTGGGGACTCTTCTTGCACATAGGTACCGGTCAGGTACCTGTGCACTAATGCCGACTTCCCGCTGGCCAGGTTACCCACAATCCCCTAGAGGTGGGGAGGAAACATGAGTAAATGAGCTGCATTCTGGGATCAAGAGTTCCATTTCCCCCAAACTTTTTATCTTTTGCTATCTTTTAAAACTTGCTATCTTTTTTTTGCAGCTGGATTTCAGAACAAGATCCACTGAGATGCATCCCATACTGCTGTGCCAGAAACATACTCGAGAATTCCTTAATGCTGCCATATATTACACATAATGCAAAGTAAATGGAGCTCTTCATTTCTGAATGAACTGCACTCACTCGCATATTTATTTAAGTGGCTCTACTTCAAACTGCAGAGACTGATGTGGAAGGGTAAAAAAACGCTGTCTCAGCCTTGTTCTGGAATAATCCATACAGAATGTGGAAAAGCCCGGAGACAAACGGTCGCAGGAAGGAGGGCGAACTCACCACTTTGAGCTCGGGTACCGAGCGACTCATGGTCCATTCCTGGCTGTTCACGAAGGCATCTGCAACACACAGAGAGAAGCGGAGAGAGAGGCGTTAGCCGACAGGGCCACAGTGAAACGAGCACGTTTTCATGCACATCACAACCCTCTATGGTGTCCCTTTGCTTGAAAGCATGAGGGCCTTGGCCTACATGGATTTGCTGTATTTTGTACAAGAAAAGAAACTCATAATGGGAGTTGTGGTTCAGTGACGGGATATCAACAAAACAGCTGTATGGGGTGATGGGGACAGGGCCATGTCAGCTGGGAACAGAGACCAAAAAGGCACAAAAGCATATGGACTTCACAGGGTGTTCAGAGTTCAGACACTGCCTGATCCTCCTGCAGCCAAGCAAAAATGGAGACAAGAACCACACAGTCTGTCAGGGAGACCAGGGCTGCAGCCTGTTCAGCAGTAATATCCTGGAGAAAGTGACTGTGAGGTAGAGCGAGAGTGGGGGGAGAACAGGACAGGGGGAATGAGATGCGGAGAATAGCAGCACACGGGAGGGAACTGCATGATGGGAAGCGGTCTCTTTCCTTAGTGTCGATGCCTCACCGGCAACCTGCCACACTCAGTACCACCCACCACCACTCAAAGCCTGTCAGTGCTGCTGCAGTCAGGAGTGTCAACAAGGCCAATTACACTGTGCAGCAAGCAACAGCTCTGCCTAGACCATCACTGCATCTAAAGCCAATTACACTGTGCAGCTCTGCCTAAACCATCACTGCATCTAAAGCCAATTACACTGTGCAGCTCTGCCTAAACCATCACTGCATCTAAAGCCAATTACACTGTGCAGCTCTGCTGAATCCATCGCTGCATCTGCACTGCCTGCCCCACAACCAGTGACGTATCATGCTCCTACTGTACATGGGTGAGTACCAACAGAGCTCCTCTAATGAAAAAAACGAGGCCCGTAAAGGACAATTTCCAAAATTTTCAATGGTCCTACTTCAAACATATTAAGACTTTTGTGAAGTACAGCTAGCAGAAAGATATAATTGCTAAGTTTATGTTGTGACTAACAGCAAATCAAGTCCCTTCAGCACAGGACCAGTAACCCCCGCAGTGGTAGGAACAGCGCTCCTGCACCCAGGCAGGCGCACGGCCCCCTCCGCGCCCACAGCCCGGCGAAACCGCGGCGCTGTCACAGAGCCGCTGATTTCCCCCGGCCCCCCGCCGTGCGTTTGAAGCGGCAGACAGGGAAGAGAAAAGCACAGGCCCACCCCCCCACCCCCCCCCCGGCCCCGAGAGCATCCATACTGTTGTATATTTTATATTCCCTCTCACAAACCGCTTGCCAGACCGCCCACGCAAGCCTCCGCCAGTTAACCCTTCGCTGACGCGGCGGGAAAACACTGCAGTGCTGGAAGCGCCCTACTTGCACTGAACGCTGCGCTTTCATCAGCGGGGTCTCGGGCAGGGGCATGTGCTGCCATTCTGATTGGACAGCAGACAAAAGGCTGCTTTTAGCATAAACGCTAATGGCACTGACCACAGAATACAGTTAAATTACACAAGCGGCGGCTCATGCGCATTAACCTACATGTATGAACAATTCAAATGCATGGTATCACATAATAGCCTATAGAAATGATTTATATATGACAGCAGAATGTGCCATTCTTTTCAGCCTGTCCATTATTTATCAGTTTTTGGACGCCAGAACCTACAAAAAGAAATTGGCTGGGATTTGTGTAGGTTTTTTTTGCCTTAGTTACCACCTAATAGTCACACAGGCCCACGCACGCATGCACACACACAGTATGTAGGTCCTACAGTACATTCAGACAACATATATTTCTTGTCATTATAATATTATTACTGTGTTAATATTACTGCATATTAATATTTTAATCTGAGAAAACATTATAAAATACAGGGAATCTCTCTTTCCACTTAGCAAAGCTACAGCCAATCACGCACATCCCCGCAAGACTGCTGGCCAATCAGCGCTGGTCTGAATGTGATGACAGACTCTGGGGCACATCTGAACGCTGGAACCCAAGTGGCCAGGATTAGCCGTGCGGCCACACCTATGAAGGACAAGGATGTGTGTTCCCATCAAGGAACCTGAAACCTACACTGGGCCCGATGATGTCACAGCGATGTCATAAGCACTCCCTGGAAGAGGCTGTGAGTCGAACAGGGGCTCGTATCGTTCTGGACCCGGGTTCAGAGCTGCTTACGGACAGCCAGCAGTGAACAGGATTCGTCCAGCCGAGTCGACAGGGCTCGTTTCAGGAGCAGTGAGAGGCAGGCAGAGCAGGACCTTTAGGCTGATCTGAATGAGGTTAAATGTCCTGGTCCCACAGATAAGCCATACAGGCCAGCAGCGGGCAGTGAGGGTCAGCCTAATGCAGCTCTCACTCTCAAACACCGCCAGCACTGTTTGAAGTGAAAAGCGATAACCTACAGAACAAAACCTTGTGACTCCGGTCTTGAAAACATGGCGTCTGAGAGGGTGATCTGACGGCTTTATGAAGAGAAGAGCTGGCATCCATGATGGGCAAGGTCACGATCTACAGCACAGGAAGGGAGTCACACCACCTACCCACCCCCCCCCACCCACCCACCCCCTACCCCCCCCCACAGAAGGGAGAGTGTCTCGCCACACAGCTGGCCTGGGCCGGGGGGGGGGGACAGGAAGAGAGCCCCTAACCAGGAAGCTTCCTCAGCTCAGAGGGGTTGAAGGTTTTACGGCCTTCCAGTCCATTTTAATGCCGCTGAATTCCAGAGGAAACTCCTGAGTTGGCAGCGCAGTGCCACCAGGGTACCCTCAGCCGCACAAAAACCATCACCTCTTTGGTCATGTTTTAATGTTTCTATTCATAAATATTACGGTTTTCTACCAAACATATGAGTGGATGAATTCAGAGACGTGAATGTGAAACAACAATATTTAAATATTTGCGGGGGGGGGAGGGGGGTGCAAATGACAGGAAAACAGGAAAAGGAAAACACATGGTTTTTTTCTGACACCGGAAACATGCATGTGTGTGAAATCTGAAGGACTGCAATGATTGCGTAATGTACAGTAGAGTCAAAAGGCAGTAAAATCCCTAACACTAATTCTCCAGCCGTGCTGTTAGCATCAGTCTAACAGGAGCCCAGCCCGCTAATCACACCGCTAACCTCGCAGCGAGCGCGCGAGCCTCTACACAACGGCGCGCTCCGCGACGTGGGGCACCCGCCTGCCAATTACACGCCTCCAATTCGCACTTACAAATTACAGGGCTCCGCGGCGCATTACTTCCACTGAGCGCGCCCGATGACTGCAGCCGCCGAGCGCGCATCAGAGCTCGCATCACAGCACGCGTCCACGCGTTTCGGCACACGCCGTTTCCGGCCGGCTGCCCTTCCCACACGCGAGTTTTTAACGTTGGAAATCACCATGTCGTTTCCGAGCTGTTGTGAGTAAAAAAAAAAAATTGGACGGCCGGGAACGTAGCGATAAAAAACCAGAACGCTCGGAGACTTAGCATGTGTAGCGTGAGAGCGCAGGCGTGTGGGCAGGGTTTGAGTGAGGAGCGCTAGCCTCTTCCATTCGCGGCGCACACACACAGAGCCTGGCAGAACAGGCTGAATAACAATAGGCCTGAGCAGCAGCCTCTCAGTAATGCAGTTTAATATTTCATCCCAGCAGCTGCTGCTGCCTGGCAGTCAGGCACCAGAGGCTCTCCTGTCCTAAAGTAGGCCACAGCTGATTCTTTGGGTTACCCGGGCAACAGGGCACAGCACTGATGTTATACTAACCCACTGAAAAAGGCACTTTTTTTTTACTCATCAAGGCACAGACGCCCAACCAGGGACTGAATATTCAGAGGAGATTTTTTTTGAGAAAAAGAAAATTCCATCTGCGATATGACAATGCCAGAGGAAAGCGCCATTAGGAAAATGTCTGCGTGTGTACACGCCTATGTGCATGTGCTTTCCCATGTCTGTGCATGTGTCCAAGCAGATAAGTGTGTGTGAATGTGTGTGCATGTGTATCTGTGTCTCTTTTGCTCAATCAGTGATGCCCCAGTTTCCTTATGATGGCCTTGCTCAGTGACCCAGCAGATCCACACAGCAGCATCACAGAGGAAAGCAGGTTTCTCTTAATCCTCCTAATCTACATTTACACCCTGGTCACTGCTCTCTGAACCCTAATCTACATTTATACCCCTAATCCTAATCTACATTTACACCCCAGTCGCTGCTCACTGAATCCTAATCTACATTTATACCCCTAATCCTAATCTACATTTACACCCCAGTCACTGCTCACTGAATCCTAATCTACATTTACACCCCAGTCACTGCTCACTGAATCCTAATCTACATTTACACCCCAGTCACTGCTCTCTGAATCCTAATCTACATTCACACCCCAGTCGCTGCTCCGTGACTTCACCAAAATAGCTTCACTTCATTCCTTGAGCAGAAGCCCTCTGGCGCTGAACATGCCGCTTTTAAACAGCTCTTAAATGATTCATGTGCGAGTGCATCTCCAGTCAAAGCCCTCTCAGCTAGCTTAACCCCTTCCTTCCCCCGGCTGTCAGAGTTAACGCACAGAAGGGCCATGAGGAAGTAGGTCACAGGATCAAACAAACGCTCGTATGCGCATATAAATGCATTAACTGTTAGCTGAGCTGCGGAGAGCGTTCTGCTGCAAAATGGCTGCCACACAACACCCAGTCAGTATCCATGCTAACGCTAACAACTCCACTATCTCACTGTATATTCAGTGCTTTGAAGTCTGAATAGCAGGATAGTTGTGCAATTCAATACAATTACCATTATCAATAATAATAATAATAATAATAATAATGCATAATAATGCTATCTGAAAATACCACCAGTGCACCTCTCCCTATGTACACTGCATTAATAAAATCAGAAGGAATTCAGTGCTTCAGGTTCCCCAGCAGTGAAAACAGGAGCCTAATGACTGGAAGGGCTCTTCTCAGTGAACTCCGTTTCTCACTGAATGGAGGACGGCTCCGAGCTGAATGTCCAGACCACGTGACGCAAAGACTTGGAAAATCGCCTCCTGGTTTTCGGTGCAGATAACTGTGCACGGCTGCCCTCCATGGGGTCGGGAGGCCGGCCGTCCCGCTGTGGCCCGCCGTCCCGTTATCACCCGCCCTAAGGGCTGCCGGGAGAGTCATGGGCCTGCTCCCGCAGACAATTAGGCAATCTCCTCTAATCTGCATCTGCCTGCGTGACCCCATCCATTAGGCAGCGGTGCCCATGCGCGGTAGCTGCAGGGCCTCTGGCCCGCCCCCATACACGCGCTTGCGTGCCCAGGATGGAGGAAAGGTCCGGGACAATGACATCAGCTCCTCCTCAGTGGAGCTTTTCAGCTTCTCAATCAGCCCCTGCTTCCTGGCCTAATGTAGCCTCCGGAACAGGGCCTTCTCCCTGCGCTGCCAGCAGACACCATTACCTTATCACCTCAGACACTTCAGACGCCGGGCGGTGAGTGCTCCATATTAGAGGCATTAGAGTGCCTTGGCCCTCTCCTCGCACTTCAGTTTAAAACCCCCAACCAAACAGCGCCTTTCTGAAGTGGACTCTGAGCAGCGCACTGCTGTACGGTGGGCATTTCAGACGCAGGTTTGCCCCAGGTCTGGCCCAGGTTTGACCCAGGTCTGGCCCAGTTTTGACCCAGGTCTGGCCCAGGTTTGACCCAGGTCTGGCCCAGGTCTGGCCGTGATGTATGGCGTCCGGAGCACGGAGGAACCCCGAGGCGCTCTGAAGAGGAAGCATGTGCTGGCAGGGTGATCACAGCGCTAAAAAATCTGGACCAGGGCTGAGAAATCTGGCGAGATTCCGGTAGATCGTAAAAACCCTAGCCCCGCTCGATCCATCAGAAACCGCAGCGGCGCCCTTAGCGTCCGCTAACGCTGGTGGGAGGTGAGTGTGTCTGGATAAGCCCCGGTTGGTTTTAATTAGGCTACTCTGAGAGTGAAGCCTTTCTGAAAACACCTTTCCTCCCCAGCGCCTGAGCGAGCGGGCGGCCACGTACCGTGCATAATGGCGGAATGTTGCCCCGCGCGGTCCTGCTTATAAATCCAGACACCCGCCAAATGAGTCTGTCGGTGTCGAGAGCAGGGGCCCCCTGTTGGCCAAGTCCAGCAAGCTATTACCCAGAAAATGTAAGATTCCTCCAACAAAAAATTTCAGGTGGTGCAGGACCTTCGACACTGCCTTGAAGTGGGTTTAAAGAGCTCCTTGCTGATTGGACAGGCGTTTCAGGACACATTTTTGGGGAGGTGAGATCATCTTGCTCTTAAGAGATCAAGTCTAGTTCACTCCTGGATTAGCCCACAGAAAACTGTCATGGCTGACATTTATGAGCTGATCCAAAAATGTAGCTTAACTGTCAGATCATGCAAACGATTAGGGCAATTAAATGTTCAGGAGCAGGAGTTGGCATGAGACCCAGAGCAGACAGGGTCGTGCAGGAGCAGGGATCCCCAGGCCTCCACTGCAGGCGCAGATGCAAACGAGGCCTTGCAGTTCCCAGCACCCGCATCTCTGAGCTCCAGGTCACACTGAGGTCACAGGCAAACATGGCCTAAACAAGGACCCTCACCGCCCTGCCCCAAATTACAGGTGTGCATGCAGGTCCGAGTTGGGACAACACACGCACACACACGCGCGCACGTGCACACACACCCACATGCACACACACACGAGCACTCCCTCTTCTTCACTCCGGAGGTGTGTTTCTGCACGTTTCGGAGCGTCCCGCCCCGCCCCGCCCCTGGCAGGAGGACGAGCTCGTACCGACAGAGCGCACATCAAACCCAGGACATCAAAAGCGCACAGCAGATGCCTGCTGAGGAACAGCCTACCGTTACTCAGGCAAACATGTGCCTCCAATAAGAGCGGCAGAGCGAGCTCTCTCTCTGGACGCCGCCTCCCTCTCACGTTGGCAGCGGCGTTTCTGAGCCGAGGGCTGGAAGAAATCCAGGAGCGGAGCCTGAACAGGAGCGGAGCCTGAACAGGAGCGCGCGCGGCGCGCGGCACGCGGCACTGAGACACACTGAGGCAGCGCTAGCTGTGTAGAAAAGCAGAAGAGCTCGCTCTGTCCGTCCCTCTCTCTCTGCCTTCCACCTCTTCCCTCCCAGTGGTCTGCCATAAATGCAGCAGAGACGGATTTTTAAAAAGCTTGTCGCGCAATCCAATGCGGCAGTACAGCATTCAAAACAATCTCTCCTATTTCAGCCCTGAATCTGTGTAATTACACGTGTGAGGAGTGCAGTAAGCAGGACTAGTTACATAACATTCCCTGCATGGTAAACCTCAGCATTCAGAATAGCTACAAATGCAAAAGCATAATGGCAAACTATCAGAGCCGTGTTTCAGTATTACAGCCACAGCCCAAACGGTGCAGCACACTGTGGGCAGAATAACCACGCGGGAGGGTACTTTAAAGAAATAAACACTTAAGCAAGGAGACGGCACAGTAGCACCGTCAGCACTTTACATCTCAGAATGACGCAGACGGCCAGGCAACAGCATGGTACGACAGGAGGGCAAAAATGGAACCAAACTAGCACGCTAGGCACATTAGCGAAGAGAATACGTCAAGGACACATCCCACTCCGCTACCACTGGCTTGTGCTCATAGGACACAGTAAGTCATAAAAATAACTATTTTGGTACTGTGGGTTTCTGCCTGAAAAGGGCAAGACAGACCCCGGTTAAGGCTTTTGTTACATATATTATAATTATTATTATTATTTAATAATAATATAATAAGCACTGAACTCTGCCCTTGAACATGCCTCTTTACAGTACAGTGAAGGAACATCCTCCATTAGACAGGAGAACAGGATGAAAGGTATAAATGGCGACACTCTGTTTCTCTGTCCGCCACTGACCTCAGCGCCGATGCAACAAGGCCAATGTTAGGTAATCAGCTCCGTGAACTGCCCGGTGATTGGACAGGACTTTCATTTGTTCGCACTATTTATAGAGGGTCTTGCAGAGTCATGGAAACGCTCCCAGCGATCCCTGCTAAAGCCAGACCTGTGCAGAAATAACTAGGCCTACTTGTCAGTTAAGAACATTAGAGGTGTACGTCGTGACTGATTACAAGTTTAATGCGGTTCAGGAATCCAGCCACACCTGTTAAGGAAACAGTGTTCACCTGGGGCAAACTTCACTCAGTACAACCCTGCGCTTCTCCCACTCTTGTGTAACTGCTGTGGCGCCCCCTACCCTAAGGTAACAGAGACCAACCTCAGGGCACTTTCCCAGCAGAGACAGGAACCTCCATCAGGTGTCAGACAGAACGTTCTCTGCAGACAGAACATCGTCTGTGCTTCTCAGACTAAATGTGGTCTACACATCTGCACAATGGGGACGGCACCATGTGGACGAGCCATGCCTGGGCCAGACCCGGGCCTACACTGTGACCAGGGTTCGAATTATGGAGGGGGGGGGTGTTTGACGGCCCATAACATAACAGAACCCCTCCATAATTATTAAAACTGTAAACTGGGGCCATCTCTGATAATGTAAAATTATGTTTGTAAAATTTTTTATTTTCAAATGTCAACATGTTTACAGTCACCCCAGTAGATCTCCAGTTCTCTTTCACTAATAGCATTAGCTAAATATTGCACAGTCGGAAATGCCCGGTGGAGTCTATTCATGCCACAGTGCATCATTTTGAATCAATATGTGCCTTTTATTACGGATGTGCTGTACTGTTAGATCAAAAGCTTGTTTTGGTCCAGAAATACTAATAAGACCACCCCAAGAGTCAGGCTATAATTCGAACCCTGACAGTGACTCTCCAGCACCTCCCACAAAGTCCACTCCACCCTAGTTTCAAAATCTGAGCTTCAATTCCCATTGTATATAAGAAACATCCCCATTTCACGGTCAGGGTGCTAATACTGTAACCGCTGCCTTCGTAGCCTCTCAGCTCCTGCTTGCGTTGGTTCAGTTCTCCTATCGGGAGAGAAAGATGGATCTGTGTCTCGCGTCCTTTCCACACGGACGCTAAGGAGGGAGTTCCCCACTCTCACACACAATCAGTCAATTTAGGCAAAAGTGAGGTTTGTGGGAGTATTATTTTCTGCACTACAGAGAAAGTCATACAACATAGAAAGGCATCCGCCTGCCGTCTCCCAAAATATCCCTGGAAGCCCATTAGGAACCAGCAAACCACAAAAGAAAGTCTAGCATTTAAACATCCCTCTGTATCTCATTTGCAATTCACTCTGTGTAGTGTGTAGTGAAACGTTTTCTGTGAGACCTATGTTACTTCAAATTAAACTGCTTGATTTTTTTAGCGGGTAGGAAAAAAAAAAAAAGGTAGCTTACAACATTTACCGAGAATGTATTCAGATACAGTATCCTAAAATGCCTTTTCTGCCTTTTCTCCTTGCTATTTTACTGCATATTGTAATTAACACATAAAGAGAACTTCCTAATTTAGCTAATCTCAAGTGCTTTGCCAGTCGTAATTCACTACAGATTCAAATCAAGGCGGTGAACGCCAGCATGCGATCTAAGAACAACAGGCAGCTTTACGCACATTAGAGTGCGGCGGGCTGCAGAACACTGGAGCGCCAGGCGGGGAGGCTGCATCTGAAAGGACTTGGCTGTGGTTCAAAGCCGGTCCTTCTCACAAAGCGACACTTAGCGCGCCGCGCGCACACACAGCAAACCGCAACAGTGGAGCCGGGCGGCGGCCGAACACAATGGCCCGCCCGCGGCGAAGAGCGTGGCGGAGCGCGCCACGGCCGTAGCTCAACACCGCCTTATCGCCCTGCTCGGCCCTGCCTCCTGCTCTGCACTCAGACGCCTACAACCCTTCCAGGTAGATTTGTGCTCCTCAACTCTCCGCGCTTGCTAGCGACGCTGGCGTGGAATTGCTAAAATCACGTCTGTCGCAAACGTAGCTAACTTGACGCAACATACGTTATTGTTAGTCAGGGCAGGGATGTCCGATAGCTATAATGCCATCTGCAAACGTACAGGAGTTCCCGGTCC